>NW_026644625.1:0-300000 GCF_030020395.1 Manis pentadactyla
ACTCAAACACAGTCCATTTGTTTAATAGTTTGTTTTTTCAGATTCACTCGTGTAAGGTACTTGTCCACACACCTGCTTGTAGTTTTGTCTGTGTCCTTGAATCTCAAGTGAGTCTCCTGTAAGTAAGCATGTAGGTGTCTTGAGTTTTTATCCCTTCTTTTAACCCTGTGTCTTTTGTTTGCAGCACTCAGTGCATGACCTTTTATTCTGATGATTCCGAGCTGTACACTTATTGCACTTAAATAATTTTTTTTATCATTAATCTACAATCACGAGAAGAACATTATTTTTACTATGCTCCCCCCTTCACCAAGTCCCCCCGAAAAACCGCTTCAGTCGCTGTCTATCAGCGTAGTTGAATGCTTGGATCCCTTCACCAAGTCCACCCTCACAGACCCGTTACAGTCGCTGTCCATCAGTGAGTAGTAAGATGCTATATGATCTCTACTAGTCTTCTCTGTGTTGTGCAGTACTCCCCATGCACACCCGACCCCACGCATTATTCATGCTAATCCCAATTACCACTATTCTTTCTCCCCACACTTATCCCTCCCTTCAGACTCACCCTGCCTAGTCTTTTTCCCTTTGGTAACTTTAGTCAACTCTCGGATTCTGTGAGAGTGCTTCTTTTTTTTTCCTTCAGTTTCTCTTTGTTGTTATACTCCACACATGAGGGAAATCACTTGGTACTTGTCTTTCTCCACCTGGCCTATTTCTCTGAACGTACTACCGTCTAGCTCCATCCACGTCATTGCAAATGGTAGTGTTTGTTTTCTTCTAAAGGCTGCTTACTGTAATTTTAAACTGGATTTCATTCTTCCTTTTTGTTTGTAGATTAGCTATGTTATTCACCATTCAACTCCTATTTATGAACAATAGCTTTGTGTCAATCGATATGTATCTGTATCTATCTGTCTAACGGTCTGTCTATCTATGTATCTATGTATGTAAGTATGTATGTATGTATCTATGGATCTACCTTTCTATCTATCTATCTATCTTCCTATCATCTATCTATGATCTCTATAATCTATCGGTCTATGTACATATCTATCTTTCTTTCATCTGTCGTCTGTCTACCTATCTATCTATGAATCAATCACCTTTTTGTCTGCCCATCTATCCTTCCATACAGAACAGTTAACAATATAGCTTATGTCTCTTTCCTACATTATGCTTCCAGAAATCTTGCAAGGTAGCTAAGCCATAAGGAGAGCACTGTGTTCACTGATACACTTTCAGGTAGAGTCAGCCGCGTGTGCTTACAAAACCAGTAAATGGAGGTGAAAGGACTTGAACCCGTATCTCTGTCCTCTGTCCTCTTATACTTCCTGCTCGCTTGGTGACTTTATTTAGCCACATTCAGTGAGTAAGTGATCCCCGAAGACCACAAGTATCCTTCGTCTGGGCCTGTTGTCGACAGAAAAGTGTACTTGGTTCTTTGCACACCAACATGTTTGAGGGACATCGGTGTGATTACTGCTGATAGGTGGAGGGACAAACATAAAGGAACACCTATTTCTGGACAGGAGCATTTGGGAAATAAGAGTGTGTAGTGGAGTGAAGTGTTTATTTGAGGGTCCAAACGTCCCTCTTTAGATGGTTATTACTTCTTTACATTCGTGAACATCATAAAAAGCAATGATTTTAAAAGCGCAGACGCCTATTATTACAGCAATTCATTTGTTGAGGTGGGAGGAAATGAGAAGGAAGTTGCTGCACCACGAAATCTATGCCTGAGCACTGCTGAAACAAAACAAAAAGAATTCACTGTGCTAGATTGGGCTATTTTCTACTGACTCTCTCTGGGGACTCAAACAGAATCCATTTGTTTGTTTGTTTCTCAGTTTCACTTGTATAGGGTACCTGTCCCTGCCCCTTCAGCTTGTAGTTTTGTCTGTGTCCTTGGATCTCAAGTGAGTCTCCAGAAAGGGAGCACGTAGGTGGTCTTGAGTTTTCATCAGTTCTTCTAACCCTGTGTCTTTTGATTGGAGCACTCAAAGCCTGTACTTTTATTCTGATATTTGAGAGCAGTGCTCTTACATCAGTTTGAAATTTTCTTTGTTCTCATTAATATACAATCACATGCAGAACATTATGTTTTCCAGTCTACCCTCTTCAGCAAGTCCCCCCCAAATCCCAGTTACAGTCGCTGTCCGTCAGCATGTACTAAGATGCTGTAGAATCACTACATGTCTCCTCTGTGTTGTACAGCCCTACCCATGAGCCCCACCCTACACATTAAACATGCTAATCCTAATGCCCCCATTCTTTTTCCTCGCCCTTATTACTCCCTTCCCACAAACGCTACCCAGTCACTTTCTCTTTGGTACCTGTTAGTCCACTCTCGGGTTCTGTGAGTCTGCTGCTGTCTTTACCTTCAATTTTTCTTTGTTATCATACTCCACACATGAGTGAAATCATTTGGTACATGTATTTCTCCGCCTGGCCTGTTTGACTGAGCATAATACCCTCTACCTCCATCCACGTTATTGCAAATGATAGGATTTGTTTTCTTCTTATGGCTGCTTACTGCACTTTTTAAACTGGATTTCATTCTTCTTTTTTGTTTGTAGTTTCGCTATGTGCTTTCACCATTGCTCTCCTGGTAATGAGCAGTAGCTTTGTGTTAGTCGATATGTACCTATATCGATCTATCTGTCTGTCTATCTATTTATCAATCAATCAATCAACTTTTTGTCTGCCCATCTGTCCTTGTGTACAGAACAGTTAACCACATATCCTATATCACTTTCCTACACTATGCTTCCAAAAATCTTGCATAGTATCTAGGCTGTAGAGAGAGCACTGGTTCACCGAGAGCCTTGCAGGTCGAGACGGCCACGTGTACCAACAAAACCAGGAAATGGTTGTGTCGGGACTTGAACCCTTGTCTCTGTCCTCTGTCCTCTTTCATCTCCTTCTAATTTGCTGTCTGTAATTAGCCACATTCATTGACTAAGTGCTCCCTGAAGACCACAAGTATCATTCCTCTGTGCCTGTTGTCGACAGAAAAGTAAACTTGTTGCTTTGCTCACCACCATGTTTGAAGGACATCAGCGTGATCACCGCCGATAGGACGGAGGATCAAATAGAAAGGAACACCAATTTCTAGACAGGAGCAGTTGGGAGCCAAGAGTGTATTGTGGAGTGACGTGTTTATTTGGGTGTCCAAACTTCCCTCTTTAGGTGTTTATTAGATCTTCTCAGTCGTGAAATCATAAAACCCACTGATTTCAATGGCCCAGATGCTTATTATTACAGCAACTCAGTTGTTGAGGTGAGAGAAAATGAGAAGTATGCTGCTGCACCACTAAATCTATCGCTGGGAACTGATGAAACCAAACAAAAATAATTCACGGTGGACAGATAGGGCTATTTTCTGCTGACCGTCTCTGGGGACTCAAACACAGTCCATTTGTTTAATAGTTTGTTTTTCAGATTCACTCGTGTAAGGTACTTGTCCACACACCTGCTTGTAGTTTGTCTGTGTCCTTGAATCTCAAGTGAGTCTCCTGTAAGTAAGCATGTAGGTGTCTTGAGTTTTTATCCCTTCTTTTAACCCTGTGTCTTTTGTTTGCAGCACTCAGTGCATGACCTTTTATTCTGATGATTCCGAGCTGTACACTTATTGCACTTAAATAATTTTTTTTATCATTAATCTACAATCACGAGAAGAACATTATTTTTACTATGCTCCCCCCTTCACCAAGTCCCCCCGAAAAACCGCTTCAGTCGCTGTCTATCAGCGTAGTTGAATGCTTGGATCCCTTCACCAAGTCCACCCTCACAGACCCGTTACAGTCGCTGTCCATCAGTGAGTAGTAAGATGCTATATGATCTCTACTAGTCTTCTCTGTGTTGTGCAGTACTCCCCATGCACACCCGACCCCACGCATTATTCATGCTAATCCCAATTACCACTATTCTTTCTCCCCACACTTATCCCTCCCTTCAGACTCACCCTGCCTAGTCTTTTTCCCTTTGGTAACTTTTAGTCAACTCTCGGATTCTGTGAGAGTGCTTCTTTTTTTTTCCTTCAGTTTCTCTTTGTTGTTATACTCCACACATGAGGGAAATCACTTGGTACTTGTCTTTCTCCACCTGGCCTATTTCTCTGAACGTACTACCGTCTAGCTCCATCCACGTCATTGCAAATGGTAGTGTTTGTTTTCTTCTAAAGGCTGCTTACTGTAATTTTAAACTGGATTTCATTCTTCCTTTTTGTTTGTAGATTAGCTATGTTATTCACCATTCAACTCCTATTTATGAACAATAGCTTTGTGTCAATCGATATGTATCTGTATCTATCTGTCTAACGGTCTGTCTATCTATGTATCTATGTATGTAAGTATGTATGTATGTATCTATGGATCTACCTTTCTATCTATCTATCTATCTTCCTATCATCTATCTATGATCTCTATAATCTATCGGTCTATGTACATATCTATCTTTCTTTCATCTGTCGTCTGTCTACCTATCTATCTATGAATCAATCACCTTTTTGTCTGCCCATCTATCCTTCCGTACAGAACAGTTAACAATATAGCTTATGTCTCTTTCCTACATTATGCTTCCAGAAATCTTGCAAGGTAGCTAAGCCATAAGGAGAGCACTGTGTTCACCGATACACTTTCAGGTAGAGTCAGCCGCGTGTGCTTACAAAACCAGTAAATGGAGGTGAAAGGACTTGAACCCGTATCTCTGTCCTCTGTCCTCTTATACTTCCTGCTCGCTTGGTGACTTTATTTAGCCACATTCAGTGAGTAAGTGATCCCCGAAGACCACAAGTATCCTTCGTCTGGGCCTGTTGTCGACAGAAAAGTGTACTTGGTTCTTTGCACACCACCATGTTTGAGGGACATCGGTGTGATTACTGCTGATAGGTGGAGGGACAAACATAAAGGAACACCTATTTCTGGACAGGAGCATTTGGGAAATAAGAGTGTGTAGTGGAGTGAAGTGTTTATTTGAGGGTCCAAACGTCCCTCTTTAGATGGTTATTACTTCTTTACATTCGTGAACATCATAAAAAGCAATGATTTTAAAAGCGCAGACGCCTATTATTACAGCAATTCATTTGTTGAGGTGGGAGGAAATGAGAAGGAAGTTGCTGCACCACGAAATCTATGCCTGAGCACTGCTGAAACAAAACAAAAAGAATTCACGGTGGCTAGATTGGGCTATTTTCTACTGACTCTCTCTGGGGACTCAAACAGAATCCATTTGTTTGTTTGTTTCTCAGTTTCACTTGTATAGGGTACCTGTCCCTGCCCCTTCAGCTTGTAGTTTGTCTGTGTCCTTGGATCTCAAGTGAGTCTCCAGAAAGGGAGCACGTAGGTGGTCTTGAGTTTTCATCAGTTCTTCTAACCCTGTGTCTTTTGATTGGAGCACTCAAAGCCTGTACTTTTATTCTGATATTTGAGAGCAGTGCTCTTACATCAGTTTGAAATTTTCTTTGTTCTCATTAATATACAATCACATGCAGAACATTATGTTTTCCAGTCTACCCTCTTCAGCAAGTCCCCCCCAAATCCCAGTTACAGTCGCTGTCCGTCAGCATGTACTAAGATGCTGTAGAATCACTACATGTCTCCTCTGTGTTGTACAGCCCTACCCATGAGCCCCACCCTACACATTAAACATGCTAATCCTAATGCCCCCATTCTTTTTCCTCGCCCTTATTACTCCCTTCCCACAAACGCTACCCAGTCACTTTCTCTTTGGTACCTGTTAGTCCACTCTCGGGTTCTGTGAGTCTGCTGCTGTCTTTACCTTCAATTTTTCTTTGTTATCATACTCCACACATGAGTGAAATCATTTGGTACATGTATTTCTCCGCCTGGCCTGTTTGACTGAGCATAATACCCTCTACCTCCATCCACGTTATTGCAAATGATAGGATTTGTTTTCTTCTTATGGCTGCTTACTGCACTTTTTAAACTGGATTTCATTCTTCTTTTTTGTTTGTAGTTTCGCTATGTGCTTTCACCATTGCTCTCCTGGTAATGAGCAGTAGCTTTGTGTTAGTCGATATGTACCTATATCGATCTATCTGTCTGTCTATCTATTTATCAATCAATCAATCAACTTTTTGTCTGCCCATCTGTCCTTGTGTACAGAACAGTTAACCACATATCCTATATCACTTTCCTACACTATGCTTCCAAAAATCTTGCATAGTATCTAGGCTGTAGAGAGAGCACTGGGTTCACCGAGAGCCTTGCAGGTCGAGACGGCCACGTGTACCAACAAAACCAGGAAATGGTTGTGTCGGGACTTGAACCCTTGTCTCTGTCCTCTGTCCTCTTTCATCTCCTTCTAATTTGCTGTCTGTAATTAGCCACATTCATTGACTAAGTGCTCCCTGAAGACCACAAGCATCATTCCTCTGTGCCTGTTGTCGACAGAAAAGTAAACTTGTTGCTTTGCTCACCACCATGTTTGAAGGACATCAGCGTGATCACCGCCGATAGGACGGAGGATCAAATAGAAAGGAACACCAATTTCTAGACAGGAGCAGTTGGGAGCCAAGAGTGTATTGTGGAGTGACGTGTTTATTTGGGTGTCCAAACTTCCCTCTTTAGGTGTTTATTAGATCTTCTCAGTCGTGAAATCATAAAACCCACTGATTTCAATGGCCCAGATGCTTATTATTACAGCAACTCAGTTGTTGAGGTGAGAGAAAATGAGAAGTATGCTGCTGCACCACTAAATCTATCGCTGGGAACTGATGAAACCAAACAAAAATAATTCACGGTGGACAGATAGGGCTATTTTCTGCTGACCGTCTCTGGGGACTCAAACACAGTCCATTTGTTTAATAGTTTGTTTTTCAGATTCACTCGTGTAAGGTACTTGTCCACACACCTGCTTGTAGTTTGTCTGTGTCCTTGAATCTCAAGTGAGTCTCCTGTAAGTAAGCATGTAGGTGTCTTGAGTTTTTATCCCTTCTTTTAACCCTGTGTCTTTTGTTTGCAGCACTCAGTGCATGACCTTTTATTCTGATGATTCCGAGCTGTACACTTATTGCACTTAAATAATTTTTTTTATCATTAATCTACAATCACGAGAAGAACATTATTTTTACTATGCTCCCCCCTTCACCAAGTCCCCCCGAAAAACCGCTTCAGTCGCTGTCTATCAGCGTAGTTGAATGCTTGGATCCCTTCACCAAGTCCACCCTCACAGACCCGTTACAGTCGCTGTCCATCAGTGAGTAGTAAGATGCTATATGATCTCTACTAGTCTTCTCTGTGTTGTGCAGTACTCCCCATGCACACCCGACCCCACGCATTATTCATGCTAATCCCAATTACCACTATTCTTTCTCCCCACACTTATCCCTCCCTTCAGACTCACCCTGCCTAGTCTTTTTCCCTTTGGTAACTTTTAGTCAACTCTCGGATTCTGTGAGAGTGCTTCTTTTTTTTTCCTTCAGTTTCTCTTTGTTGTTATACTCCACACATGAGGGAAATCACTTGGTACTTGTCTTTCTCCACCTGGCCTATTTCTCTGAACGTACTACCGTCTAGCTCCATCCACGTCATTGCAAATGGTAGTGTTTGTTTTCTTCTAAAGGCTGCTTACTGTAATTTTAAACTGGATTTCATTCTTCCTTTTTGTTTGTAGATTAGCTATGTTATTCACCATTCAACTCCTATTTATGAACAATAGCTTTGTGTCAATCGATATGTATCTGTATCTATCTGTCTAACGGTCTGTCTATCTATGTATCTATGTATGTAAGTATGTATGTATGTATCTATGGATCTACCTTTCTATCTATCTATCTATCTTCCTATCATCTATCTATGATCTCTATAATCTATCGGTCTATGTACATATCTATCTTTCTTTCATCTGTCGTCTGTCTACCTATCTATCTATGAATCAATCACCTTTTTGTCTGCCCATCTATCCTTCCGTACAGAACAGTTAACAATATAGCTTATGTCTCTTTCCTACATTATGCTTCCAGAAATCTTGCAAGGTAGCTAAGCCATAAGGAGAGCACTGTGTTCACCGATACACTTTCAGGTAGAGTCAGCCGCGTGTGCTTACAAAACCAGTAAATGGAGGTGAAAGGACTTGAACCCGTATCTCTGTCCTCTGTCCTCTTATACTTCCTGCTCGCTTGGTGACTTTATTTAGCCACATTCAGTGAGTAAGTGATCCCCGAAGACCACAAGTATCCTTCGTCTGGGCCTGTTGTCGACAGAAAAGTGTACTTGGTTCTTTGCACACCACCATGTTTGAGGGACATCGGTGTGATTACTGCTGATAGGTGGAGGGACAAACATAAAGGAACACCTATTTCTGGACAGGAGCATTTGGGAAATAAGAGTGTGTAGTGGAGTGAAGTGTTTATTTGAGGGTCCAAACGTCCCTCTTTAGATGGTTATTACTTCTTTACATTCGTGAACATCATAAAAAGCAATGATTTTAAAAGCGCAGACGCCTATTATTACAGCAATTCATTTGTTGAGGTGGGAGGAAATGAGAAGGAAGTTGCTGCACCACGAAATCTATGCCTGAGCACTGCTGAAACAAAACAAAAAGAATTCACGGTGGCTAGATTGGGCTATTTTCTACTGACTCTCTCTGGGGACTCAAACAGAATCCATTTGTTTGTTTGTTTCTCAGTTTCACTTGTATAGGGTACCTGTCCCTGCCCCTTCAGCTTGTAGTTTGTCTGTGTCCTTGGATCTCAAGTGAGTCTCCAGAAAGGGAGCACGTAGGTGGTCTTGAGTTTTCATCAGTTCTTCTAACCCTGTGTCTTTTGATTGGAGCACTCAAAGCCTGTACTTTTATTCTGATATTTGAGAGCAGTGCTCTTACATCAGTTTGAAATTTTCTTTGTTCTCATTAATATACAATCACATGCAGAACATTATGTTTTCCAGTCTACCCTCTTCAGCAAGTCCCCCCCAAATCCCAGTTACAGTCGCTGTCCGTCAGCATGTACTAAGATGCTGTAGAATCACTACATGTCTCCTCTGTGTTGTACAGCCCTACCCATGAGCCCCACCCTACACATTAAACATGCTAATCCTAATGCCCCCATTCTTTTTCCTCGCCCTTATTACTCCCTTCCCACAAACGCTACCCAGTCACTTTCTCTTTGGTACCTGTTAGTCCACTCTCGGGTTCTGTGAGTCTGCTGCTGTCTTTACCTTCAATTTTTCTTTGTTATCATACTCCACACATGAGTGAAATCATTTGGTACATGTATTTCTCCGCCTGGCCTGTTTGACTGAGCATAATACCCTCTACCTCCATCCACGTTATTGCAAATGATAGGATTTGTTTTCTTCTTATGGCTGCTTACTGCACTTTTTAAACTGGATTTCATTCTTCTTTTTTGTTTGTAGTTTCGCTATGTGCTTTCACCATTGCTCTCCTGGTAATGAGCAGTAGCTTTGTGTTAGTCGATATGTACCTATATCGATCTATCTGTCTGTCTATCTATTTATCAATCAATCAATCAACTTTTTGTCTGCCCATCTGTCCTTGTGTACAGAACAGTTAACCACATATCCTATATCACTTTCCTACACTATGCTTCCAAAAATCTTGCATAGTATCTAGGCTGTAGAGAGAGCACTGGGTTCACCGAGAGCCTTGCAGGTCGAGACGGCCACGTGTACCAACAAAACCAGGAAATGGTTGTGTCGGGACTTGAACCCTTGTCTCTGTCCTCTGTCCTCTTTCATCTCCTTCTAATTTGCTGTCTGTAATTAGCCACATTCATTGACTAAGTGCTCCCTGAAGACCACAAGTATCATTCCTCTGTGCCTGTTGTCGACAGAAAAGTAAACTTGTTGCTTTGCTCACCACCATGTTTGAAGGACATCAGCGTGATCACCGCCGATAGGACGGAGGATCAAATAGAAAGGAACACCAATTTCTAGACAGGAGCAGTTGGGAGCCAAGAGTGTATTGTGGAGTGACGTGTTTATTTGGGTGTCCAAACTTCCCTCTTTAGGTGTTTATTAGATCTTCTCAGTCGTGAAATCATAAAACCCACTGATTTCAATGGCCCAGATGCTTATTATTACAGCAACTCAGTTGTTGAGGTGAGAGAAAATGAGAAGTATGCTGCTGCACCACTAAATCTATCGCTGGGAACTGATGAAACCAAACAAAAATAATTCACGGTGGACAGATAGGGCTATTTTCTGCTGACCGTCTCTGGGGACTCAAACACAGTCCATTTGTTTAATAGTTTGTTTTTCAGATTCACTCGTGTAAGGTACTTGTCCACACACCTGCTTGTAGTTTGTCTGTGTCCTTGAATCTCAAGTGAGTCTCCTGTAAGTAAGCATGTAGGTGTCTTGAGTTTTTATCCCTTCTTTTAACCCTGTGTCTTTTGTTTGCAGCACTCAGTGCATGACCTTTTATTCTGATGATTCCGAGCTGTACACTTATTGCACTTAAATAATTTTTTTTATCATTAATCTACAATCACGAGAAGAACATTATTTTTACTATGCTCCCCCCTTCACCAAGTCCCCCCGAAAAACCGCTTCAGTCGCTGTCTATCAGCGTAGTTGAATGCTTGGATCCCTTCACCAAGTCCACCCTCACAGACCCGTTACAGTCGCTGTCCATCAGTGAGTAGTAAGATGCTATATGATCTCTACTAGTCTTCTCTGTGTTGTGCAGTACTCCCCATGCACACCCGACCCCACGCATTATTCATGCTAATCCCAATTACCACTATTCTTTCTCCCCACACTTATCCCTCCCTTCAGACTCACCCTGCCTAGTCTTTTTCCCTTTGGTAACTTTTAGTCAACTCTCGGATTCTGTGAGAGTGCTTCTTTTTTTTTCCTTCAGTTTCTCTTTGTTGTTATACTCCACACATGAGGGAAATCACTTGGTACTTGTCTTTCTCCACCTGGCCTATTTCTCTGAACGTACTACCGTCTAGCTCCATCCACGTCATTGCAAATGGTAGTGTTTGTTTTCTTCTAAAGGCTGCTTACTGTAATTTTAAACTGGATTTCATTCTTCCTTTTTGTTTGTAGATTAGCTATGTTATTCACCATTCAACTCCTATTTATGAACAATAGCTTTGTGTCAATCGATATGTATCTGTATCTATCTGTCTAACGGTCTGTCTATCTATGTATCTATGTATGTAAGTATGTATGTATGTATCTATGGATCTACCTTTCTATCTATCTATCTATCTTCCTATCATCTATCTATGATCTCTATAATCTATCGGTCTATGTACATATCTATCTTTCTTTCATCTGTCGTCTGTCTACCTATCTATCTATGAATCAATCACCTTTTTGTCTGCCCATCTATCCTTCCGTACAGAACAGTTAACAATATAGCTTATGTCTCTTTCCTACATTATGCTTCCAGAAATCTTGCAAGGTAGCTAAGCCATAAGGAGAGCACTGTGTTCACCGATACACTTTCAGGTAGAGTCAGCCGCGTGTGCTTACAAAACCAGTAAATGGAGGTGAAAGGACTTGAACCCGTATCTCTGTCCTCTGTCCTCTTATACTTCCTGCTCGCTTGGTGACTTTATTTAGCCACATTCAGTGAGTAAGTGATCCCCGAAGACCACAAGTATCCTTCGTCTGGGCCTGTTGTCGACAGAAAAGTGTACTTGGTTCTTTGCACACCACCATGTTTGAGGGACATCGGTGTGATTACTGCTGATAGGTGGAGGGACAAACATAAAGGAACACCTATTTCTGGACAGGAGCATTTGGGAAATAAGAGTGTGTAGTGGAGTGAAGTGTTTATTTGAGGGTCCAAACGTCCCTCTTTAGATGGTTATTACTTCTTTACATTCGTGAACATCATAAAAAGCAATGATTTTAAAAGCGCAGACGCCTATTATTACAGCAATTCATTTGTTGAGGTGGGAGGAAATGAGAAGGAAGTTGCTGCACCACGAAATCTATGCCTGAGCACTGCTGAAACAAAACAAAAAGAATTCACGGTGGCTAGATTGGGCTATTTTCTACTGACTCTCTCTGGGGACTCAAACAGAATCCATTTGTTTGTTTGTTTCTCAGTTTCACTTGTATAGGGTACCTGTCCCTGCCCCTTCAGCTTGTAGTTTGTCTGTGTCCTTGGATCTCAAGTGAGTCTCCAGAAAGGGAGCACGTAGGTGGTCTTGAGTTTTCATCAGTTCTTCTAACCCTGTGTCTTTTGATTGGAGCACTCAAAGCCTGTATTTTATTCTGATATTTGAGAGCAGTGCTCTTACATCAGTTTGAAATTTTCTTTGTTCTCATTAATATACAATCACATGCAGAACATTATGTTTTCCAGTCTACCCTCTTCAGCAAGTCCCCCCCAAATCCCAGTTACAGTCGCTGTCCGTCAGCATGTACTAAGATGCTGTAGAATCACTACATGTCTCCTCTGTGTTGTACAGCCCTACCCATGAGCCCCACCCTACACATTAAACATGCTAATCCTAATGCCCCCATTCTTTTTCCTCGCCCTTATTACTCCCTTCCCACAAACGCTACCCAGTCACTTTCTCTTTGGTACCTGTTAGTCCACTCTCGGGTTCTGTGAGTCTGCTGCTGTCTTTACCTTCAATTTTTCTTTGTTATCATACTCCACACATGAGTGAAATCATTTGGTACATGTATTTCTCCGCCTGGCCTGTTTGACTGAGCATAATACCCTCTACCTCCATCCACGTTATTGCAAATGATAGGATTTGTTTTCTTCTTATGGCTGCTTACTGCACTTTTTAAACTGGATTTCATTCTTCTTTTTTGTTTGTAGTTTCGCTATGTGCTTTCACCATTGCTCTCCTGGTAATGAGCAGTAGCTTTGTGTTAGTCGATATGTACCTATATCGATCTATCTGTCTGTCTATCTATTTATCAATCAATCAATCAACTTTTTGTCTGCCCATCTGTCCTTGTGTACAGAACAGTTAACCACATATCCTATATCACTTTCCTACACTATGCTTCCAAAAATCTTGCATAGTATCTAGGCTGTAGAGAGAGCACTGGGTTCACCGAGAGCCTTGCAGGTCGAGACGGCCACGTGTACCAACAAAACCAGGAAATGGTTGTGTCGGGACTTGAACCCTGGTCTCTGTCCTCTGTCCTCTTTCATCTCCTTCTAATTTGCTGTCTGTAATTAGCCACATTCATTGACTAAGTGCTCCCTGAAGACCACAAGTATCATTCCTCTGTGCCTGTTGTCGACAGAAAAGTAAACTTGTTGCTTTGCTCACCACCATGTTTGAAGGACATCAGCGTGATCACCGCCGATAGGACGGAGGATCAAATAGAAAGGAACACCAATTTCTAGACAGGAGCAGTTGGGAGCCAAGAGTGTATTGTGGAGTGACGTGTTTATTTGGGTGTCCAAACTTCCCTCTTTAGGTGTTTATTAGATCTTCTCAGTCGTGAAATCATAAAACCCACTGATTTCAATGGCCCAGATGCTTATTATTACAGCAACTCAGTTGTTGAGGTGAGAGAAAATGAGAAGTATGCTGCTGCACCACTAAATCTATCGCTGGGAACTGATGAAACCAAACAAAAATAATTCACGGTGGACAGATAGGGCTATTTTCTGCTGACCGTCTCTGGGGACTCAAACACAGTCCATTTGTTTAATAGTTTGTTTTTCAGATTCACTCGTGTAAGGTACTTGTCCACACACCTGCTTGTAGTTTTGTCTGTGTCCTTGAATCTCAAGTGAGTCTCCTGTAAGTAAGCATGTAGGTGTCTTGAGTTTTTATCCCTTCTTTTAACCCTGTGTCTTTTGTTTGCAGCACTCAGTGCATGACCTTTTATTCTGATGATTCCGAGCTGTACACTTATTGCACTTAAATAATTTTTTTTATCATTAATCTACAATCACGAGAAGAACATTATTTTTACTATGCTCCCCCCTTCACCAAGTCCCCCCGAAAAACCGCTTCAGTCGCTGTCTATCAGCGTAGTTGAATGCTTGGATCCCTTCACCAAGTCCACCCTCACAGACCCGTTACAGTCGCTGTCCATCAGTGAGTAGTAAGATGCTATATGATCTCTACTAGTCTTCTCTGTGTTGTGCAGTACTCCCCATGCACACCCGACCCCACGCATTATTCATGCTAATCCCAATTACCACTATTCTTTCTCCCCACACTTATCCCTCCCTTCAGACTCACCCTGCCTAGTCTTTTTCCCTTTGGTAACTTTTAGTCAACTCTTGGATTCTGTGAGAGTGCTTCTTTTTTTTTCCTTCAGTTTCTCTTTGTTGTTATACTCCACACATGAGGGAAATCACTTGGTACTTGTCTTTCTCCACCTGGCCTATTTCTCTGAACGTACTACCGTCTAGCTCCATCCACGTCATTGCAAATGGTAGTGTTTGTTTTCTTCTAAAGGCTGCTTACTGTAATTTTAAACTGGATTTCATTCTTCCTTTTTGTTTGTAGATTAGCTATGTTATTCACCATTCAACTCCTATTTATGAACAATAGCTTTGTGTCAATCGATATGTATCTGTATCTATCTGTCTAACGGTCTGTCTATCTATGTATCTATGTATGTAAGTATGTATGTATGTATCTATGGATCTACCTTTCTATCTATCTATCTATCTTCCTATCATCTATCTATGATCTCTATAATCTATCGGTCTATGTACATATCTATCTTTCTTTCATCTGTCGTCTGTCTACCTATCTATCTATGAATCAATCACCTTTTTGTCTGCCCATCTATCCTTCCATACAGAACAGTTAACAATATAGCTTATGTCTCTTTCCTACATTATGCTTCCAGAAATCTTGCAAGGTAGCTAAGCCATAAGGAGAGCACTGTGTTCACTGATACACTTTCAGGTAGAGTCAGCCGCGTGTGCTTACAAAACCAGTAAATGGAGGTGAAAGGACTTGAACCCGTATCTCTGTCCTCTGTCCTCTTATACTTCCTGCTCGCTTGGTGACTTTATTTAGCCACATTCAGTGAGTAAGTGATCCCCGAAGACCACAAGTATCCTTCGTCTGTTCCTGTTGTCGACAGAAAAGTGTACTTGGTTCTTTGCACACCAACATGTTTGAGGGACATCGGTGTGATTACTGCTGATAGGTGGAGGGACAAACATAAAGGAACACCTATTTCTGGACAGGAGCATTTGGGAAATAAGAGTGTGTAGTGGAGTGAAGTGTTTATTTGAGGGTCCAAACGTCCCTCTTTAGATGGTTATTACTTCTTTACATTCGTGAACATCATAAAAAGCAATGATTTTAAAAGCGCAGACGCCTATTATTACAGCAATTCATTTGTTGAGGTGGGAGGAAATGAGAAGGAAGTTGCTGCACCACGAAATCTATGCCTGAGCACTGCTGAAACAAAACAAAAAGAATTCACGGTGGCTAGATTGGGCTATTTTCTACTGACTCTCTCTGGGGACTCAAACAGAATCCATTTGTTTGTTTGTTTCTCAGTTTCACTTGTATAGGGTACCTGTCCCTGCCCCTTCAGCTTGTAGTTTGTCTGTGTCCTTGGATCTCAAGTGAGTCTCCAGAAAGGGAGCACGTAGGTGGTCTTGAGTTTTCATCAGTTCTTCTAACCCTGTGTCTTTTGATTGGAGCACTCAAAGCCTGTACTTTTATTCTGATATTTGAGAGCAGTGCTCTTACATCAGTTTGAAATTTTCTTTGTTCTCATTAATATACAATCACATGCAGAACATTATGTTTTCCAGTCTACCCTCTTCAGCAAGTCCCCCCCAAATCCCAGTTACAGTCGCTGTCCGTCAGCATGTACTAAGATGCTGTAGAATCACTACATGTCTCCTCTGTGTTGTACAGCCCTACCCATGAGCCCCACCCTACACATTAAACATGCTAATCCTAATGCCCCCATTCTTTTTCCTCGCCCTTATTACTCCCTTCCCACAAACGCTACCCAGTCACTTTCTCTTTGGTACCTGTTAGTCCACTCTCGGGTTCTGTGAGTCTGCTGCTGTCTTTACCTTCAATTTTTCTTTGTTATCATACTCCACACATGAGTGAAATCATTTGGTACATGTATTTCTCCGCCTGGCCTGTTTGACTGAGCATAATACCCTCTACCTCCATCCACGTTATTGCAAATGATAGGATTTGTTTTCTTCTTATGGCTGCTTACTGCACTTTTTAAACTGGATTTCATTCTTCTTTTTTGTTTGTAGTTTCGCTATGTGCTTTCACCATTGCTCTCCTGGTAATGAGCAGTAGCTTTGTGTTAGTCGATATGTACCTATATCGATCTATCTGTCTGTCTATCTATTTATCAATCAATCAATCAACTTTTTGTCTGCCCATCTGTCCTTGTGTACAGAACAGTTAACCACATATCCTATATCACTTTCCTACCCTATGCTTCCAAAAATCTTGCATAGTATCTAGGCTGTAGAGAGAGCACTGGGTTCACCGAGAGCCTTGCAGGTCGAGACGGCCACGTGTACCAACAAAACCAGGAAATGGTTGTGTCGGGACTTGAACCCTTGTCTCTGTCCTCTGTCCTCTTTCATCTCCTTCTAATTTGCTGTCTGTAATTAGCCACATTCATTGACTAAGTGCTCCCTGAAGACCACAAGTATCATTCCTCTGTGCCTGTTGTCGACAGAAAAGTAAACTTGTTGCTTTGCTCACCACCATGTTTGAAGGACATCAGCGTGATCACCGCCGATAGGACGGAGGATCAAATAGAAAGGAACACCAATTTCTAGACAGGAGCAGTTGGGAGCCAAGAGTGTATTGTGGAGTGACGTGTTTATTTGGGTGTCCAAACTTCCCTCTTTAGGTGTTTATTAGATCTTCTCAGTCGTGAAATCATAAAACCCACTGATTTCAATGGCCCAGATGCTTATTATTACAGCAACTCAGTTGTTGAGGTGAGAGAAAATGAGAAGTATGCTGCTGCACCACTAAATCTATCGCTGGGAACTGATGAAACCAAACAAAAATAATTCACGGTGGACAGATAGGGCTATTTTCTGCTGACCGTCTCTGGGGACTCAAACACAGTCCATTTGTTTAATAGTTTGTTTTTCAGATTCACTCGTGTAAGGTACTTGTCCACACACCTGCTTGTAGTTTGTCTGTGTCCTTGAATCTCAAGTGAGTCTCCTGTAAGTAAGCATGTAGGTGTCTTGAGTTTTTATCCCTTCTTTTAACCCTGTGTCTTTTGTTTGCAGCACTCAGTGCATGACCTTTTATTCTGATGATTCCGAGCTGTACACTTATTGCACTTAAATAATTTTTTTTATCATTAATCTACAATCACGAGAAGAACATTATTTTTACTATGCTCCCCCCTTCACCAAGTCCCCCCGAAAAACCGCTTCAGTCGCTGTCTATCAGCGTAGTTGAATGCTTGGATCCCTTCACCAAGTCCACCCTCACAGACCCGTTACAGTCGCTGTCCATCAGTGAGTAGTAAGATGCTATATGATCTCTACTAGTCTTCTCTGTGTTGTGCAGTACTCCCCATGCACACCCGACCCCACGCATTATTCATGCTAATCCCAATTACCACTATTCTTTCTCCCCACACTTATCCCTCCCTTCAGACTCACCCTGCCTAGTCTTTTTCCCTTTGGTAACTTTTAGTCAACTCTCGGATTCTGTGAGAGTGCTTCTTTTTTTTTCCTTCAGTTTCTCTTTGTTGTTATACTCCACACATGAGGGAAATCACTTGGTACTTGTCTTTCTCCACCTGGCCTATTTCTCTGAACGTACTACCGTCTAGCTCCATCCACGTCATTGCAAATGGTAGTGTTTGTTTTCTTCTAAAGGCTGCTTACTGTAATTTTAAACTGGATTTCATTCTTCCTTTTTGTTTGTAGATTAGCTATGTTATTCACCATTCAACTCCTATTTATGAACAATAGCTTTGTGTCAATCGATATGTATCTGTATCTATCTGTCTAACGGTCTGTCTATCTATGTATCTATGTATGTAAGTATGTATGTATGTATCTATGGATCTACCTTTCTATCTATCTATCTATCTTCCTATCATCTATCTATGATCTCTATAATCTATCGGTCTATGTACATATCTATCTTTCTTTCATCTGTCGTCTGTCTACCTATCTATCTATGAATCAATCACCTTTTTGTCTGCCCATCTATCCTTCCGTACAGAACAGTTAACAATATAGCTTATGTCTCTTTCCTACATTATGCGTCCAGAAATCTTGCAAGGTAGCTAAGCCATAAGGAGAGCACTGTGTTCACCGATACACTTTCAGGTAGAGTCAGCCGCGTGTGCTTACAAAACCAGTAAATGGAGGTGAAAGGACTTGAACCCGTATCTCTGTCCTCTGTCCTCTTATACTTCCTGCTCGCTTGGTGACTTTATTTAGCCACATTCAGTGAGTAAGTGATCCCCGAAGACCACAAGTATCCTTCGTCTGGGCCTGTTGTCGACAGAAAAGTGTACTTGGTTCTTTGCACACCACCATGTTTGAGGGACATCGGTGTGATTACTGCTGATAGGTGGAGGGACAAACATAAAGGAACACCTATTTCTGGACAGGAGCATTTGGGAAATAAGAGTGTGTAGTGGAGTGAAGTGTTTATTTGAGGGTCCAAACGTCCCTCTTTAGATGGTTATTACTTCTTTACATTCGTGAACATCATAAAAAGCAATGATTTTAAAAGCGCAGACGCCTATTATTACAGCAATTCATTTGTTGAGGTGGGAGGAAATGAGAAGGAAGTTGCTGCACCACGAAATCTATGCCTGAGCACTGCTGAAACAAAACAAAAAGAATTCACGGTGGCTAGATTGGGCTATTTTCTACTGACTCTCTCTGGGGACTCAAACAGAATCCATTTGTTTGTTTGTTTCTCAGTTTCACTTGTATAGGGTACCTGTCCCTGCCCCTTCAGCTTGTAGTTTGTCTGTGTCCTTGGATCTCAAGTGAGTCTCCAGAAAGGGAGCACGTAGGTGGTCTTGAGTTTTCATCAGTTCTTCTAACCCTGTGTCTTTTGATTGGAGCACTCAAAGCCTGTACTTTTATTCTGATATTTGAGAGCAGTGCTCTTACATCAGTTTGAAATTTTCTTTGTTCTCATTAATATACAATCACATGCAGAACATTATGTTTTCCAGTCTACCCTCTTCAGCAAGTCCCCCCCAAATCCCAGTTACAGTCGCTGTCCGTCAGCATGTACTAAGATGCTGTAGAATCACTACATGTCTCCTCTGTGTTGTACAGCCCTACCCATGAGCCCCACCCTACACATTAAACATGCTAATCCTAATGCCCCCATTCTTTTTCCTCGCCCTTATTACTCCCTTCCCACAAACGCTACCCAGTCACTTTCTCTTTGGTACCTGTTAGTCCACTCTCGGGTTCTGTGAGTCTGCTGCTGTCTTTACCTTCAATTTTTCTTTGTTATCATACTCCACACATGAGTGAAATCATTTGGTACATGTATTTCTCCGCCTGGCCTGTTTGACTGAGCATAATACCCTCTACCTCCATCCACGTTATTGCAAATGATAGGATTTGTTTTCTTCTTATGGCTGCTTACTGCACTTTTTAAACTGGATTTCATTCTTCTTTTTTGTTTGTAGTTTCGCTATGTGCTTTCACCATTGCTCTCCTGGTAATGAGCAGTAGCTTTGTGTTAGTCGATATGTACCTATATCGATCTATCTGTCTGTCTATTTATCAATCAATCAATCAACTTTTTGTCTGCCCATCTGTCCTTGTGTACAGAACAGTTAACCACATATCCTATATCACTTTCCTACACTATGCTTCCAAAAATCTTGCATAGTATCTAGGCTGTAGAGAGAGCACTGGGTTCACCGAGAGCCTTGCAGGTCGAGACGGCCACGTGTACCAACAAAACCAGGAAATGGTTGTGTCGGGACTTGAACCCTGGTCTCTGTCCTCTGTCCTCTTTCATCTCCTTCTAATTTGCTGTCTGTAATTAGCCACATTCATTGACTAAGTGCTCCCTGAAGACCACAAGTATCATTCCTCTGTGCCTGTTGTCGACAGAAAAGTAAACTTGTTGCTTTGCTCACCACCATGTTTGAAGGACATCAGCGTGATCACCGCCGATAGGACGGAGGATCAAATAGAAAGGAACACCAATTTCTAGACAGGAGCAGTTGGGAGCCAAGAGTGTATTGTGGAGTGACGTGTTTATTTGGGTGTCCAAACTTCCCTCTTTAGGTGTTTATTAGATCTTCTCAGTCGTGAAATCATAAAACCCACTGATTTCAATGGCCCAGATGCTTATTATTACAGCAACTCAGTTGTTGAGGTGAGAGAAAATGAGAAGTATGCTGCTGCACCACTAAATCTATCGCTGGGAACTGATGAAACCAAACAAAAATAATTCACGGTGGACAGATAGGGCTATTTTCTGCTGACCGTCTCTGGGGACTCAAACACAGTCCATTTGTTTAATAGTTTGTTTTTCAGATTCACTCGTGTAAGGTACTTGTCCACACACCTGCTTGTAGTTTTGTCTGTGTCCTTGAATCTCAAGTGAGTCTCCTGTAAGTAAGCATGTAGGTGTCTTGAGTTTTTATCCCTTCTTTTAACCCTGTGTCTTTTGTTTGCAGCACTCAGTGCATGACCTTTTATTCTGATGATTCCGAGCTGTACACTTATTGCACTTAAATAATTTTTTTTATCATTAATCTACAATCACGAGAAGAACATTATTTTTACTATGCTCCCCCCTTCACCAAGTCCCCCCGAAAAACCGCTTCAGTCGCTGTCTATCAGCGTAGTTGAATGCTTGGATCCCTTCACCAAGTCCACCCTCACAGACCCGTTACAGTCGCTGTCCATCAGTGAGTAGTAAGATGCTATATGATCTCTACTAGTCTTCTCTGTGTTGTGCAGTACTCCCCATGCACACCCGACCCCACGCATTATTCATGCTAATCCCAATTACCACTATTCTTTCTCCCCACACTTATCCCTCCCTTCAGACTCACCCTGCCTAGTCTTTTTCCCTTTGGTAACTTTTAGTCAACTCTCGGATTCTGTGAGAGTGCTTCTTTTTTTTTCCTTCAGTTTCTCTTTGTTGTTATACTCCACACATGAGGGAAATCACTTGGTACTTGTCTTTCTCCACCTGGCCTATTTCTCTGAACGTACTACCGTCTAGCTCCATCCACGTCATTGCAAATGGTAGTGTTTGTTTTCTTCTAAAGGCTGCTTACTGTAATTTTAAACTGGATTTCATTCTTCCTTTTTGTTTGTAGATTAGCTATGTTATTCACCATTCAACTCCTATTTATGAACAATAGCTTTGTGTCAATCGATATGTATCTGTATCTATCTGTCTAACGGTCTGTCTATCTATGTATCTATGTATGTAAGTATGTATGTATGTATCTATGGATCTACCTTTCTATCTATCTATCTATCTTCCTATCATCTATCTATGATCTCTATAATCTATCGGTCTATGTACATATCTATCTTTCTTTCATCTGTCGTCTGTCTACCTATCTATCTATGAATCAATCACCTTTTTGTCTGCCCATCTATCCTTCCGTACAGAACAGTGAACAATATAGCTTATGTCTCTTTCCTACATTATGCTTCCAGAAATCTTGCAAGGTAGCTAAGCCATAAGGAGAGCACTGTGTTCACCGATACACTTTCAGGTAGAGTCAGCCGCGTGTGCTTACAAAACCAGTAAATGGAGGTGAAAGGACTTGAACCCGTATCTCTGTCCTCTGTCCTCTTATACTTCCTGCTCGCTTGGTGACTTTATTTAGCCACATTCAGTGAGTAAGTGATCCCCGAAGACCACAAGTATCCTTCGTCTGGGCCTGTTGTCGACAGAAAAGTGTACTTGGTTCTTTGCACACCACCATGTTTGAGGGACATCGGTGTGATTACTGCTGATAGGTGGAGGGACAAACATAAAGGAACACCTATTTCTGGACAGGAGCATTTGGGAAATAAGAGTGTGTAGTGGAGTGAAGTGTTTATTTGAGGGTCCAAACGTCCCTCTTTAGATGGTTATTACTTCTTTACATTCGTGAACATCATAAAAAGCAATGATTTTAAAAGCGCAGACGCCTATTATTACAGCAATTCATTTGTTGAGGTGGGAGGAAATGAGAAGGAAGTTGCTGCACCACGAAATCTATGCCTGAGCACTGCTGAAACAAAACAAAAAGAATTCACGGTGGCTAGATTGGGCTATTTTCTACTGACTCTCTCTGGGGACTCAAACAGAATCCATTTGTTTGTTTGTTTCTCAGTTTCACTTGTATAGGGTACCTGTCCCTGCCCCTTCAGCTTGTAGTTTGTCTGTGTCCTTGGATCTCAAGTGAGTCTCCAGAAAGGGAGCACGTAGGTGGTCTTGAGTTTTCATCAGTTCTTCTAACCCTGTGTCTTTTGATTGGAGCACTCAAAGCCTGTACTTTTATTCTGATATTTGAGAGCAGTGCTCTTACATCAGTTTGAAATTTTCTTTGTTCTCATTAATATACAATCACATGCAGAACATTATGTTTTCCAGTCTACCCTCTTCAGCAAGTCCCCCCCAAATCCCAGTTACAGTCGCTGTCCGTCAGCATGTACTAAGATGCTGTAGAATCACTACATGTCTCCTCTGTGTTGTACAGCCCTACCCATGAGCCCCACCCTACACATTAAACATGCTAATCCTAATGCCCCCATTCTTTTTCCTCGCCCTTATTACTCCCTTCCCACAAACGCTACCCAGTCACTTTCTCTTTGGTACCTGTTAGTCCACTCTCGGGTTCTGTGAGTCTGCTGCTGTCTTTACCTTCAATTTTTCTTTGTTATCATACTCCACACATGAGTGAAATCATTTGGTACATGTATTTCTCCGCCTGGCCTGTTTGACTGAGCATAATACCCTCTACCTCCATCCACGTTATTGCAAATGATAGGATTTGTTTTCTTCTTATGGCTGCTTACTGCACTTTTTAAACTGGATTTCATTCTTCTTATTTGTTTGTAGTTTCGCTATGTGCTTTCACCATTGCTCTCCTGGTAATGAGCAGTAGCTTTGTGTTAGTCGATATGTACCTATATCGATCTATCTGTCTGTCTATCTATTTATCAATCTATCAATCAACTTTTTGTCTGCCCATCTGTCCTTGTGTACAGAACAGTTAACCACATATCCTATATCACTTTCCTACACTATGCTTCCAAAAATCTTGCATAGTATCTAGGCTGTAGAGAGAGCACTGGGTTCACCGAGAGCCTTGCAGGTCGAGACGGCCACGTGTACCAACAAAACCAGGAAATGGTTGTGTCGGGACTTGAACCCTGGTCTCTGTCCTCTGTCCTCTTTCATCTCCTTCTAATTTGCTGTCTGTAATTAGCCACATTCATTGACTAAGTGCTCCCTGAAGACCACAAGTATCATTCCTCTGTGCCTGTTGTCGACAGAAAAGTAAACTTGTTGCTTTGCTCACCACCATGTTTGAAGGACATCAGCGTGATCACCGCCGATAGGACGGAGGATCAAATAGAAAGGAACACCAATTTCTAGACAGGAGCAGTTGGGAGCCAAGAGTGTATTGTGGAGTGACGTGTTTATTTGGGTGTCCAAACTTCCCTCTTTAGGTGTTTATTAGATCTTCTCAGTCGTGAAATCATAAAACCCACTGATTTCAATGGCCCAGATGCTTATTATTACAGCAACTCAGTTGTTGAGGTGAGAGAAAATGAGAAGTATGCTGCTGCACCACTAAATCTATCGCTGGGAACTGATGAAACCAAACAAAAATAATTCACGGTGGACAGATAGGGCTATTTTCTGCTGACCGTCTCTGGGGACTCAAACACAGTCCATTTGTTTAATAGTTTGTTTTTCAGATTCACTCGTGTAAGGTACTTGTCCACACACCTGCTTGTAGTTTTGTCTGTGTCCTTGAATCTCAAGTGAGTCTCCTGTAAGTAAGCATGTAGGTGTCTTGAGTTTTTATCCCTTCTTTTAACCCTGTGTCTTTTGTTTGCAGCACTCAGTGCATGACCTTTTATTCTGATGATTCCGAGCTGTACACTTATTGCACTTAAATAATTTTTTTTATCATTAATCTACAATCACGAGAAGAACATTATTTTTACTATGCTCCCCCCTTCACCAAGTCCCCCCGAAAAACCGCTTCAGTCGCTGTCTATCAGCGTAGTTGAATGCTTGGATCCCTTCACCAAGTCCACCCTCACAGACCCGTTACAGTCGCTGTCCATCAGTGAGTAGTAAGATGCTATATGATCTCTACTAGTCTTCTCTGTGTTGTGCAGTACTCCCCATGCACACCCGACCCCACGCATTATTCATGCTAATCCCAATTACCACTATTCTTTCTCCCCACACTTATCCCTCCCTTCAGACTCACCCTGCCTAGTCTTTTTCCCTTTGGTAACTTTTAGTCAACTCTCGGATTCTGTGAGAGTGCTTCTTTTTTTTTCCTTCAGTTTCTCTTTGTTGTTATACTCCACACATGAGGGAAATCACTTGGTACTTGTCTTTCTCCACCTGGCCTATTTCTCTGAACGTACTACCGTCTAGCTCCATCCACGTCATTGCAAATGGTAGTGTTTGTTTTCTTCTAAAGGCTGCTTACTGTAATTTTAAACTGGATTTCATTCTTCCTTTTTGTTTGTAGATTAGCTATGTTATTCACAATTCAACTCCTATTTATGAACAATAGCTTTGTGTCAATCGATATGTATCTGTATCTATCTGTCTAACGGTCTGTCTATCTATGTATCTATGTATGTAAGTATGTATGTATGTATCTATGGATCTACCTTTCTATCTATCTATCTATCTTCCTATCATCTATCTATGATCTCTATAATCTATCGGTCTATGTACATATCTATCTTTCTTTCATCTGTCGTCTGTCTACCTATCTATCTATGAATCAATCACCTTTTTGTCTGCCCATCTATCCTTCCGTACAGAACAGTTAACAATATAGCTTATGTCTCTTTCCTACATTATGCTTCCAGAAATCTTGCAAGGTAGCTAAGCCATAAGGAGAGCACTGTGTTCACCGATACACTTTCAGGTAGAGTCAGCCGCGTGTGCTTACAAAACCAGTAAATGGAGGTGAAAGGACTTGAACCCGTATCTCTGTCCTCTGTCCTCTTATACTTCCTGCTCGCTTGGTGACTTTATTTAGCCACATTCAGTGAGTAAGTGATCCCCGAAGACCACAAGTATCCTTCGTCTGGGCCTGTTGTCGACAGAAAAGTGTACTTGGTTCTTTGCACACCAACATGTTTGAGGGACATCGGTGTGATTACTGCTGATAGGTGGAGGGACAAACATAAAGGAACACCTATTTCTGGACAGGAGCATTTGGGAAATAAGAGTGTGTAGTGGAGTGAAGTGTTTATTTGAGGGTCCAAACGTCCCTCTTTAGATGGTTATTACTTCTTTACATTCGTGAACATCATAAAAAGCAATGATTTTAAAAGCGCAGACGCCTATTATTACAGCAATTCATTTGTTGAGGTGGGAGGAAATGAGAAGGAAGTTGCTGCACCACGAAATCTATGCCTGAGCACTGCTGAAACAAAACAAAAAGAATTCACTGTGGCTAGATTGGGCTATTTTCTACTGACTCTCTCTGGGGACTCAAACAGAATCCATTTGTTTGTTTGTTTCTCAGTTTCACTTGTATAGGGTACCTGTCCCTGCCCCTTCAGCTTGTAGTTTGTCTGTGTCCTTGGATCTCAAGTGAGTCTCCAGAAAGGGAGCACGTAGGTGGTCTTGAGTTTTCATCAGTTCTTCTAACCCTGTGTCTTTTGATTGGAGCACTCAAAGCCTGTACTTTTATTCTGATATTTGAGAGCAGTGCTCTTACATCAGTTTGAAATTTTCTTTGTTCTCATTAATATACAATCACATGCAGAACATTATGTTTTCCAGTCTACCCTCTTCAGCAAGTCCCCCCCAAATCCCAGTTACAGTCGCTGTCCGTCAGCATGTACTAAGATGCTGTAGAATCACTACATGTCTCCTCTGTGTTGTACAGCCCTACCCATGAGCCCCACCCTACACATTAAACATGCTAATCCTAATGCCCCCATTCTTTTTCCTCGCCCTTATTACTCCCTTCCCACAAACGCTACCCAGTCACTTTCTCTTTGGTACCTGTTAGTCCACTCTCGGGTTCTGTGAGTCTGCTGCTGTCTTTACCTTCAATTTTTCTTTGTTATCATACTCCACACATGAGTGAAATCATTTGGTACATGTATTTCTCCGCCTGGCCTGTTTGACTGAGCATAATACCCTCTACCTCCATCCACGTTATTGCAAATGATAGGATTTGTTTTCTTCTTATGGCTGCTTACTGCACTTTTTAAACTGGATTTCATTCTTCTTTTTTGTTTGTAGTTTCGCTATGTGCTTTCACCATTGCTCTCCTGGTAATGAGCAGTAGCTTTGTGTTAGTCGATATGTACCTATATCGATCTATCTGTCTGTCTATCTATTTATCAATCAATCAATCAACTTTTTGTCTGCCCATCTGTCCTTGTGTACAGAACAGTTAACCACATATCCTATATCACTTTCCTACACTATGCTTCCAAAAATCTTGCATAGTATCTAGGCTGTAGAGAGAGCACTGGGTTCACCGAGAGCCTTGCAGGTCGAGACGGCCACGTGTACCAACAAAACCAGGAAATGGTTGTGTCGGGACTTGAACCCTTGTCTCTGTCCTCTGTCCTCTTTCATCTCCTTCTAATTTGCTGTCTGTAATTAGCCACATTCATTGACTAAGTGCTCCCTGAAGACCACAAGTATCATTCCTCTGTGCCTGTTGTCGACAGAAAAGTAAACTTGTTGCTTTGCTCACCACCATGTTTGAAGGACATCAGCGTGATCACCGCCGATAGGACGGAGGATCAAATAGAAAGGAACACCAATTTCTAGACAGGAGCAGTTGGGAGCCAAGAGTGTATTGTGGAGTGACGTGTTTATTTGGGTGTCCAAACTTCCCTCTTTAGGTGTTTATTAGATCTTCTCAGTCGTGAAATCATAAAACCCACTGATTTCAATGGCCCAGATGCTTATTATTACAGCAACTCAGTTGTTGAGGTGAGAGAAAATGAGAAGTATGCTGCTGCACCACTAAATCTATCGCTGGGAACTGATGAAACCAAACAAAAATAATTCACGGTGGACATATAAGGCTATTTTCTGCTGACCGTCTCTGGGGACTCAAACACAGTCCATTTGTTTAATAGTTTGTTTTTCAGATTCACTCGTGTAAGGTACTTGTCCACACACCTGCTTGTAGTTTGTCTGTGTCCTTGAATCTCAAGTGAGTCTCCTGTAAGTAAGCATGTAGGTGTCTTGAGTTTTTATCCCTTCTTTTAACCCTGTGTCTTTTGTTTGCAGCACTCAGTGCATGACCTTTTATTCTGATGATTCCGAGCTGTACACTTATTGCACTTAAATAATTTTTTTTATCATTAATCTACAATCACGAGAAGAACATTATTTTTACTATGCTCCCCCCTTCACCAAGTCCCCCCGAAAAACCGCTTCAGTCGCTGTCTATCAGCGTAGTTGAATGCTTGGATCCCTTCACCAAGTCCACCCTCACAGACCCGTTACAGTCGCTGTCCATCAGTGAGTAGTAAGATGCTATATGATCTCTACTAGTCTTCTCTGTGTTGTGCAGTACTCCCCATGCACACCCGACCCCACACATTATTCATGCTAATCCCAATTACCACTATTCTTTCTCCCCACACTTATCCCTCCCTTCAGACTCACCCTGCCTAGTCTTTTTCCCTTTGGTAACTTTTAGTCAACTCTCGGATTCTGTGAGAGTGCTTCTTTTTTTTTCCTTCAGTTTCTCTTTGTTGTTATACTCCACACATGAGGGAAATCACTTGGTACTTGTCTTTCTCCACCTGGCCTATTTCTCTGAACGTACTACCGTCTAGCTCCATCCACGTCATTGCAAATGGTAGTGTTTGTTTTCTTCTAAAGTCTGCTTACTGTAATTTTAAACTTAATTTCATTCTTCCTTTTTGTTTGTAGATTAGCTATGTTATTCACCATTCAACTCCTATTTATGAACAATAGCTTTGTGTCAATCGATATGTATCTGTATCTATCTGTCTAACGGTCTGTCTATCTATGTATCTATGTATGTAAGTATGTATGTATGTATCTATGGATCTACCTTTCTATCTATCTATCTATCTTCCTATCATCTATCTATGATCTCTATAATCTATCGGTCTATGTACATATCTATCTTTCTTTCATCTGTCGTCTGTCTACCTATCTATCTATGAATCAATCACCTTTTTGTCTGCCCATCTATCCTTCCGTACAGAACAGTGAACAATATAGCTTATGTCTCTTTCCTACATTATGCTTCCAGAAATCTTGCAAGGTAGCTAAGCCATAAGGAGAGCACTGTGTTCACCGATACACTTTCAGGTAGAGTCAGCCGCGTGTGCTTACAAAACCAGTAAATGGAGGTGAAAGGACTTGAACCCGTATCTCTGTCCTCTGTCCTCTTATACTTCCTGCTCGCTTGGTGACTTTATTTAGCCACATTCAGTGAGTAAGTGATCCCCGAAGACCACAAGTATCCTTCGTCTGGGCCTGTTGTCGACAGAAAAGTGTACTTGGTTCTTTGCACACCACCATGTTTGAGGGACATCGGTGTGATTACTGCTGATAGGTGGAGGGACAAACATAAAGGAACACCTATTTCTGGACAGGAGCATTTGGGAAATAAGAGTGTGTAGTGGAGTGAAGTGTTTATTTGAGGGTCCAAACGTCCCTCTTTAGATGGTTATTACTTCTTTACATTCGTGAACATCATAAAAAGCAATGATTTTAAAAGCGCAGACGCCTATTATTACAGCAATTCATTTGTTGAGGTGGGAGGAAATGAGAAGGAAGTTGCTGCACCACGAAATCTATGCCTGAGCACTGCTGAAAAAAAACAAAAAGAATTCACTGTGGCTAGATTGGGCTATTTTCTACTGACTCTCTCTGGGGACTCAAACAGAATCCATTTGTTTGTTTGTTTCTCAGTTTCACTTGTATAGGGTACCTGTCCCTGCCCCTTCAGCTTGTAGTTTGTCTGTGTCCTTGGATCTCAAGTGAGTCTCCAGAAAGGGAGCACGTAGGTGGTCTTGAGTTTTCATCAGTTCTTCTAACCCTGTGTCTTTTGATTGGAGCACTCAAAGCCTGTACTTTTATTCTGATATTTGAGAGCAGTGCTCTTACATCAGTTTGAAATTTTCTTTGTTCTCATTAATATACAATCACATGCAGAACATTATGTTTTCCAGTCTACCCTCTTCAGCAAGTCCCCCCCAAATCCCAGTTACAGTCGCTGTCCATCAGCATGTACTAAGATGCTGTAGAATCACTACATGTCTCCTCTGTGTTGTACAGCCCTACCCATGAGCCCCACCCTACACATTAAACATGCTAATCCTAATGCCCCCATTCTTTTTCCTCGCCCTTATTACTCCCTTCCCACAAACGCTACCCAGTCACTTTCTCTTTGGTACCTGTTAGTCCACTCTCGGGTTCTGTGAGTCTGCTGCTGTCTTTACCTTCAATTTTTCTTTGTTATCATACTCCACACATGAGTGAAATCATTTGGTACATGTATTTCTCCGCCTGGCCTGTTTGACTGAGCATAATACCCTCTACCTCCATCCACGTTATTGCAAATGATAGGATTTGTTTTCTTCTTATGGCTGCTTACTGCACTTTTTAAACTGGATTTCATTCTTCTTTTTTGTTTGTAGTTTCGCTATGTGCTTTCACCATTGCTCTCCTGGTAATGAGCAGTAGCTTTGTGTTAGTCGATATGTACCTATATCGATCTATCTGTCTGTCTATCTATTTATCAAACAATCAATCAACTTTTTGTCTGCCCATCTGTCCTTGTGTACAGAACAGTTAACCACATATCCTATATCACTTTCCTACACTATGCTTCCAAAAATCTTGCATAGTATCTAGGCTGTAGAGAGAGCACTGGGTTCCCCGAGAGCCTTGCAGGTCGAGACGGCCACGTGTACCAACAAAACCAGGATATGGTTGTGTCGGGACTTGAACCCTTGTCTCTGTCCTCTGTCCTCTTTCATCTCCTTCTAATTTGCTGTCTGTAATTAGCCACATTCATTGACTAAGTGCTCCCTGAAGACCACAAGTATCATTCCTCTGTGCCTGTTGTCGACAGAAAAGTAAACTTGTTGCTTTGCTCACCACCATGTTTGAAGGACATCAGCGTGATCACCGCCGATAGGACGGAGGATCAAATAGAAAGGAACACCAATTTCTAGACAGGAGCAGTTGGGAGCCAAGAGTGTATTGTGGAGTGACGTGTTTATTTGGGTGTCCAAACTTCCCTCTTTAGGTGTTTATTAGATCTTCTCAGTCGTGAAATCATAAAACCCACTGATTTCAATGGCCCAGATGCTTATTATTACAGCAACTCAGTTGTTGAGGTGAGAGAAAATGAGAAGTATGCTGCTGCACCACTAAATCTATCGCTGGGAACTGATGAAACCAAACAAAAATAATTCACGGTGGACAGATAGGGCTATTTTCTGCTGACCGTCTCTGGGGACTCAAACACAGTCCATTTGTTTAATAGTTTGTTTTTCAGATTCACTCGTGTAAGGTACTTGTCCACACACCTGCTTGTAGTTTTGTCTGTGTCCTTGAATCTCAAGTGAGTCTCCTGTAAGTAAGCATGTAGGTGTCTTGAGTTTTTATCCCTTCTTTTAACCCTGTGTCTTTTGTTTGCAGCACTCAGTGCATGACCTTTTATTCTGATGATTCCGAGCTGTACACTTATTGCACTTAAATAATTTTTTTTATCATTAATCTACAATCACGAGAAGAACATTATTTTTACTATGCTCCCCCCTTCACCAAGTCCCCCCGAAAAACCGCTTCAGTCGCTGTCTATCAGCGTAGTTGAATGCTTGGATCCCTTCACCAAGTCCACCCTCACAGACCCGTTACAGTCGCTGTCCATCAGTGAGTAGTAAGATGCTATATGATCTCTACTAGTCTTCTCTGTGTTGTGCAGTACTCCCCATGCACACCCGACCCCACGCATTATTCATGCTAATCCCAATTACCACTATTCTTTCTCCCCACACTTATCCCTCCCTTCAGACTCAGCCTGCCTAGTCTTTTTCCCTTTGGTAACTTTTAGTCAACTCTCGGATTCTGTGAGAGTGCTTCTTTTTTTTTCCTTCAGTTTCTCTTTGTTGTTATACTCCACACATGAGGGAAATCACTTGGTACTTGTCTTTCTCCACCTGGCCTATTTCTCTGAACGTACTACCGTCTAGCTCCATCCACGTCATTGCAAATGGTAGTGTTTGTTTTCTTCTAAAGGCTGCTTACTGTAATTTTAAACTGGATTTCATTCTTCCTTTTTGTTTGTAGATTAGCTATGTTATTCACCATTCAACTCCTATTTATGAACAATAGCTTTGTGTCAATCGATATGTATCTGTATCTATCTGTCTAACGGTCTGTCTATCTATGTATCTATGTATGTAAGTATGTATGTATGTATCTATGGATCTACCTTTCTATCTATCTATCTATCTTCCTATCATCTATCTATGATCTCTATAATCTATCGGTCTATGTACATATCTATCTTTCTTTCATCTGTCGTCTGTCTACCTATCTATCTATGAATCAATCACCTTTTTGTCTGCCCATCTATCCTTCCGTACAGAACAGTGAACAATATAGCTTATGTCTCTTTCCTACATTATGCTTCCAGAAATCTTGCAAGGTAGCTAAGCCATAAGGAGAGCACTGTGTTCACCGATACACTTTCAGGTAGAGTCAGCCGCGTGTGCTTACAAAACCAGTAAATGGAGGTGAAAGGACTTGAACCCGTATCTCTGTCCTCTGTCCTCTTATACTTCCTGCTCGCTTGGTGACTTTATTTAGCCACATTCAGTGAGTAAGTGATCCCCGAAGACCACAAGTATCCTTCGTCTGGGCCTGTTGTCGACAGAAAAGTGTACTTGGTTCTTTGCACACCACCATGTTTGAGGGACATCGGTGTGATTACTGCTGATAGGTGGAGGGACAAACATAAAGGAACACCTATTTCTGGACAGGAGCATTTGGGAAATAAGAGTGTGTAGTGGAGTGAAGTGTTTATTTGAGGGTCCAAACGACCCTCTTTAGATGGTTATTACTTCTTTACATTCGTGAACATCATAAAAAGCAATGATTTTAAAAGCGCAGACGCCTATTATTACAGCAATTCATTTGTTGAGGTGGGAGGAAATGAGAAGGAAGTTGCTGCACCACGAAATCTATGCCTGAGCACTGCTGAAACAAAACAAAAAGAATTCACGGTGGCTAGATTGGGCTATTTTCTACTGACTCTCTCTGGGGACTCAAACAGAATCCATTTGTTTGTTTGTTTCTCAGTTTCACTTGTATAGGGTACCTGTCCCTGCCCCTTCAGCTTGTAGTTTGTCTGTGTCCTTGGATCTCAAGTGAGTCTCCAGAAAGGGAGCACGTAGGTGGTCTTGAGTTTTCATCAGTTCTTCTAACCCTGTGTCTTTTGATTGGAGCACTCAAAGCCTGTACTTTTATTCTGATATTTGAGAGCAGTGCTCTTACATCAGTTTGAAATTTTCTTTGTTCTCATTAATATACAATCACATGCAGAACATTATGTTTTCCAGTCTACCCTCTTCAGCAAGTCCCCCCCAAATCCCAGTTACAGTCGCTGTCCGTCAGCATGTACTAAGATGCTGTAGAATCACTACATGTCTCCTCTGTGTTGTACAGCCCTACCCATGAGCCCCACCCTACACATTAAACATGCTAATCCTAATGCCCCCATTCTTTTTCCTCGCCCTTATTACTCCCTTCCCACAAACGCTACCCAGTCACTTTCTCTTTGGTACCTGTTAGTCCACTCTCGGGTTCTGTGAGTCTGCTGCTGTCTTTACCTTCAATTTTTCTTTGTTATCATACTCCACACATGAGTGAAATCATTTGGTACATGTATTTCTCCGCCTGGCCTGTTTGACTGAGCATAATACCCTCTACCTCCATCCACGTTATTGCAAATGATAGGATTTGTTTTCTTCTTATGGCTGCTTACTGCACTTTTTAAACTGGATTTCATTCTTCTTTTTTGTTTGTAGTTTCGCTATGTGCTTTCACCATTGCTCTCCTGGTAATGAGCAGTAGCTTTGTGTTAGTCGATATGTACCTATATCGATCTATCTGTCTGTCTATCTATTTATCAATCAATCAATCAACTTTTTGTCTGCCCATCTGTCCTTGTGTACAGAACAGTTAACCACATATCCTATATCACTTTCCTACACTATGCTTCCAAAAATGTTGCATAGTATCTAGGCTGTAGAGAGAGCACTGGGTTCCCCGAGAGCCTTGCAGGTCGAGACGGCCACGTGTACCAACAAAACCAGGAAATGGTTGTGTCGGGACTTGAACCCTTGTCTCTGTCCTCTGTCCTCTTTCATCTCCTTCTAATTTGCTGTCTGTAATTAGCCACATTCATTGACTAAGTGCTCCCTGAAGACCACAAGTATCATTCCTCTGTGCCTGTTGTCGACAGAAAAGTAAACTTGTTGCTTTGCTCACCACCATGTTTGAAGGACATCAGCGTGATCACCGCCGATAGGACGGAGGATCAAATAGAAAGGAACACCAATTTCTAGACAGGAGCAGTTGGGAGCCAAGAGTGTATTGTGGAGTGACGTGTTTATTTGGGTGTCCAAACTTCCCTCTTTAGGTGTTTATTAGATCTTCTCAGTCGTGAAATCATAAAACCCACTGATTTCAATGGCCCAGATGCTTATTATTACAGCAACTCAGTTGTTGAGGTGAGAGAAAATGAGAAGTATGCTGCTGCACCACTAAATCTATCGCTGGGAACTGATGAAACCAAACAAAAATAATTCACGGTGGACAGATAGGGCTATTTTCTGCTGACCGTCTCTGGGGACTCAAACACAGTCCATTTGTTTAATAGTTTGTTTTTCAGATTCACTCGTGTAAGGTACTTGTCCACACACCTGCTTGTAGTTTTGTCTGTGTCCTTGAATCTCAAGTGAGTCTCCTGTAAGTAAGCATGTAGGTGTCTTGAGTTTTTATCCCTTCTTTTAACCCTGTGTCTTTTGTTTGCAGCACTCAGTGCATGACCTTTTATTCTGATGATTCCGAGCTGTACACTTATTGCACTTAAATAATTTTTTTTATCATTAATCTACAATCACGAGAAGAACATTATTTTTACTATGCTCCCCCCTTCACCAAGTCCCCCCGAAAAACCGCTTCAGTCGCTGTCTATCAGCGTAGTTGAATGCTTGGATCCCTTCACCAAGTCCACCCTCACAGACCCGTTACAGTCGCTGTCCATCAGTGAGTAGTAAGATGCTATATGATCTCTACTAGTCTTCTCTGTGTTGTGCAGTACTCCCCATGCACACCCGACCCCACGCATTATTCATGCTAATCCCAATTACCACTATTCTTTCTCCCCACACTTATCCCTCCCTTCAGACTCACCCTGCCTAGTCTTTTTCCCTTTGGTAACTTTTAGTCAACTCTCGGATTCTGTGAGAGTGCTTCTTTTTTTTTCCTTCAGTTTCTCTTTGTTGTTATACTCCACACATGAGGGAAATCACTTGGTACTTGTCTTTCTCCACCTGGCCTATTTCTCTGAACGTACTACCGTCTAGCTCCATCCACGTCATTGCAAATGGTAGTGTTTGTTTTCTTCTAAAGGCTGCTTACTGTAATTTTAAACTGGATTTCATTCTTCCTTTTTGTTTGTAGATTAGCTATGTTATTCACCATTCAACTCCTATTTATGAACAATAGCTTTGTGTCAATCGATATGTATCTGTATCTATCTGTCTAACGGTCTGTCTATCTATGTATCTATGTATGTAAGTATGTATGTATGTATCTATGGATCTACCTTTCTATCTATCTATCTATCTTCCTATCATCTATCTATGATCTCTATAATCTATCGGTCTATGTACATATCTATCTTTCTTTCATCTGTCGTCTGTCTACCTATCTATCTATGAATCAATCACCTTTTTGTCTGCCCATCTATCCTTCCGTACAGAACAGTGAACAATATAGCTTATGTCTCTTTCCTACATTATGCTTCCAGAAATCTTGCAAGGTAGCTAAGCCATAAGGAGAGCACTGTGTTCACCGATACACTTTCAGGTAGAGTCAGCCGCGTGTGCTTACAAAACCAGTAAATGGAGGTGAAAGGACTTGAACCCGTATCTCTGTCCTCTGTCCTCTTATACTTCCTGCTCGCTTGGTGACTTTATTTAGCCACATTCAGTGAGTAAGTGATCCCCGAAGACCACAAGTATCCTTCGTCTGGGCCTGTTGTCGACAGAAAAGTGTACTTGGTTCTTTGCACACCAACATGTTTGAGGGACATCGGTGTGATTACTGCTGATAGGTGGAGGGACAAACATAAAGGAACACCTATTTCTGGACAGGAGCATTTGGGAAATAAGAGTGTGTAGTGGAGTGAAGTGTTTATTTGAGGGTCCAAACGTCCCTCTTTAGATGGTTATTACTTCTTTACATTCGTGAACATCATAAAAAGCAATGATTTTAAAAGCGCAGACGCCTATTATTACAGCAATTCATTTGTTGAGGTGGGAGGAAATGAGAAGGAAGTTGCTGCACCACGAAATCTATGCCTGAGCACTGCTGAAACAAAACAAAAAGAATTCACTGTGGCTAGATTGGGCTATTTTCTACTGACTCTCTCTGGGGACTCAAACAGAATCCATTTGTTTGTTTGTTTCTCAGTTTCACTTGTATAGGGTACCTGTCCCTGCCCCTTCAGCTTGTAGTTTGTCTGTGTCCTTGGATCTCAAGTGAGTCTCCAGAAAGGGAGCACGTAGGTGGTCTTGAGTTTTCATCAGTTCTTCTAACCCTGTGTCTTTTGATTGGAGCACTCAAAGCCTGTACTTTTATTCTGATATTTGAGAGCAGTGCTCTTACATCAGTTTGAAATTTTCTTTGTTCTCATTAATATACAATCACATGCAGAACATTATGTTTTCCAGTCTACCCTCTTCAGCAAGTCCCCCCCAAATCCCAGTTACAGTCGCTGTCCGTCAGCATGTACTAAGATGCTGTAGAATCACTACATGTCTCCTCTGTGTTGTACAGCCCTACCCATGAGCCCCACCCTACACATTAAACATGCTAATCCTAATGCCCCCATTCTTTTTCCTCGCCCTTATTACTCCCTTCCCACAAACGCTACCCAGTCACTTTCTCTTTGGTACCTGTTAGTCCACTCTCGGGTTCTGTGAGTCTGCTGCTGTCTTTACCTTCAATTTTTCTTTGTTATCATACTCCACACATGAGTGAAATCATTTGGTACATGTATTTCTCCGCCTGGCCTGTTTGACTGAGCATAATACCCTCTACCTCCATCCACGTTATTGCAAATGATAGGATTTGTTTTCTTCTTATGGCTGCTTACTGCACTTTTTAAACTGGATTTCATTCTTCTTTTTTGTTTGTAGTTTCGCTATGTGCTTTCACCATTGCTCTCCTGGTAATGAGCAGTAGCTTTGTGTTAGTCGATATGTACCTATATCGATCTATCTGTCTGTCTATCTATTTATCAATCAATCAATCAACTTTTTGTCTGCCCATCTGTCCTTGTGTACAGAACAGTTAACCACATATCCTATATCACTTTCCTACACTATGCTTCCAAAAATCTTGCATAGTATCTAGGCTGTAGAGAGAGCACTGGGTTCACCGAGAGCCTTGCAGGTCGAGACGGCCACGTGTACCAACAAAACCAGGAAATGGTTGTGTCGGGACTTGAACCCTTGTCTCTGTCCTCTGTCCTCTTTCATCTCCTTCTAATTTGCTGTCTGTAATTAGCCACATTCATTGACTAAGTGCTCCCTGAAGACCACAAGTATCATTCCTCTGTGCCTGTTGTCGACAGAAAAGTAAACTTGTTGCTTTGCTCACCACCATGTTTGAAGGACATCAGCGTGATCACCGCCGATAGGACGGAGGATCAAATAGAAAGGAACACCAATTTCTAGACAGGAGCAGTTGGGAGCCAAGAGTGTATTGTGGAGTGACGTGTTTATTTGGGTGTCCAAACTTCCCTCTTTAGGTGTTTATTAGATCTTCTCAGTCGTGAAATCATAAAACCCACTGATTTCAATGGCCCAGATGCTTATTATTACAGCAACTCAGTTGTTGAGGTGAGAGAAAATGAGAAGTATGCTGCTGCACCACTAAATCTATCGCTGGGAACTGATGAAACCAAACAAAAATAATTCACGGTGGACAGATAGGGCTATTTTCTGCTGACCGTCTCTGGGGACTCAAACACAGTCCATTTGTTTAATAGTTTGTTTTTCAGATTCACTCGTGTAAGGTACTTGTCCACACACCTGCTTGTAGTTTGTCTGTGTCCTTGAATCTCAAGTGAGTCTCCTGTAAGTAAGCATGTAGGTGTCTTGAGTTTTTATCCCTTCTTTTAACCCTGTGTCTTTTGTTTGCAGCACTCAGTGCATGACCTTTTATTCTGATGATTCCGAGCTGTACACTTATTGCACTTAAATAATTTTTTTTATCATTAATCTACAATCACGAGAAGAACATTATTTTTACTATGCTCCCCCCTTCACCAAGTCCCCCCGAAAAACCGCTTCAGTCGCTGTCTATCAGCGTAGTTGAATGCTTGGATCCCTTCACCAAGTCCACCCTCACAGACCCGTTACAGTCGCTGTCCATCAGTGAGTAGTAAGATGCTATATGATCTCTACTAGTCTTCTCTGTGTTGTGCAGTACTCCCCATGCACACCCGACCCCACGCATTATTCATGCTAATCCCAATTACCACTATTCTTTCTCCCCACACTTATCCCTCCCTTCAGACTCACCCTGCCTAGTCTTTTTCCCTTTGGTAACTTTTAGTCAACTCTCGGATTCTGTGAGAGTGCTTCTTTTTTTTTCCTTCAGTTTCTCTTTGTTGTTATACTCCACACATGAGGGAAATCACTTGGTACTTGTCTTTCTCCACCTGGCCTATTTCTCTGAACGTACTACCGTCTAGCTCCATCCACGTCATTGCAAATGGTAGTGTTTGTTTTCTTCTAAAGGCTGCTTACTGTAATTTTAAACTGGATTTCATTCTTCCTTTTTGTTTGTAGATTAGCTATGTTATTCACCATTCAACTCCTATTTATGAACAATAGCTTTGTGTCAATCGATATGTATCTGTATCTATCTGTCTAACGGTCTGTCTATCTATGTATCTATGTATGTAAGTATGTATGTATGTATCTATGGATCTACCTTTCTATCTATCTATCTATCTTCCTATCATCTATCTATGATCTCTATAATCTATCGGTCTATGTACATATCTATCTTTCTTTCATCTGTCGTCTGTCTACCTATCTATCTATGAATCAATCACCTTTTTGTCTGCCCATCTATCCTTCCGTACAGAACAGTTAACAATATAGCTTATGTCTCTTTCCTACATTATGCTTCCAGAAATCTTGCAAGGTAGCTAAGCCATAAGGAGAGCACTGTGTTCACCGATACACTTTCAGGTAGAGTCAGCCGCGTGTGCTTACAAAACCAGTAAATGGAGGTGAAAGGACTTGAACCCGTATCTCTGTCCTCTGTCCTCTTATACTTCCTGCTCGCTTGGTGACTTTATTTAGCCACATTCAGTGAGTAAGTGATCCCCGAAGACCACAAGTATCCTTCGTCTGGGCCTGTTGTCGACAGAAAAGTGTACTTGGTTCTTTGCACACCACCATGTTTGAGGGACATCGGTGTGATTACTGCTGATAGGTGGAGGGACAAACATAAAGGAACACCTATTTCTGGACAGGAGCATTTGGGAAATAAGAGTGTGTAGTGGAGTGAAGTGTTTATTTGAGGGTCCAAACGACCCTCTTTAGATGGTTATTACTTCTTTACATTCGTGAACATCATAAAAAGCAATGATTTTAAAAGCGCAGACGCCTATTATTACAGCAATTCATTTGTTGAGGTGGGAGGAAATGAGAAGGAAGTTGCTGCACCACGAAATCTATGCCTGAGCACTGCTGAAACAAAACAAAAAGAATTCACGGTGGCTAGATTGGGCTATTTTCTACTGACTCTCTCTGGGGACTCAAACAGAATCCATTTGTTTGTTTGTTTCTCAGTTTCACTTGTATAGGGTACCTGTCCCTGCCCCTTCAGCTTGTAGTTTGTCTGTGTCCTTGGATCTCAAGTGAGTCTCCAGAAAGGGAGCACGTAGGTGGTCTTGAGTTTTCATCAGTTCTTCTAACCCTGTGTCTTTTGATTGGAGCACTCAAAGCCTGTACTTTTATTCTGATATTTGAGAGCAGTGCTCTTACATCAGTTTGAAATTTTCTTTGTTCTCATTAATATACAATCACATGCAGAACATTATGTTTTCCAGTCTACCCTCTTCAGCAAGTCCCCCCCAAATCCCAGTTACAGTCGCTGTCCGTCAGCATGTACTAAGATGCTGTAGAATCACTACATGTCTCCTCTGTGTTGTACAGCCCTACCCATGAGCCCCACCCTATACATTAAACATGCTAATCCTAATGCCCCCATTCTTTTTCCTCGCCCTTATTACTCCCTTCCCACAAACGCTACCCAGTCACTTTCTCTTTGGTACCTGTTAGTCCACTCTCGGGTTCTGTGAGTCTGCTGCTGTCTTTACCTTCAATTTTTCTTTGTTATCATACTCCACACATGAGTGAAATCATTTGGTAAATGTATTTCTCCGCCTGGCCTGTTTGACTGAGCATAATACCCTCTACCTCCATCCACGTTATTGCAAATGATAGGATTTGTTTTCTTCTTATGGCTGCTTACTGCACTTTTTAAACTGGATTTCATTCTTCTTTTTTGTTTGTAGTTTCGCTATGTGCTTTCACCATTGCTCTCCTGGTAATGAGCAGTAGCTTTGTGTTAGTCGATATGTACCTATATCGATCTATCTGTCTGTCTATCTATTTATCAATCAATCAATCAACTTTTTGTCTGCCCATCTGTCCTTGTGTACAGAACAGTTAACCACATATCCTATATCACTTTCCTACACTATGCTTCCAAAAATCTTGCATAGTATCTAGGCTGTAGAGAGAGCACTGGGTTCACCGAGAGCCTTGCAGGTCGAGACGGCCACGTGTACCAACAAAACCAGGAAATGGTTGTGTCGGGACTTGAACCCGTGTCTCTGTCCTCTGTCCTCTTTCATCTCCTTCTAATTTGCTGTCTGTAATTAGCCACATTCATTGACTAAGTGCTCCCTGAAGACCACAAGTATCATTCCTCTGTGCCTGTTGTCGACAGAAAAGTAAACTTGTTGCTTTGCTCACCACCATGTTTGAAGGACATCAGCGTGATCACCGCCGATAGGACGGAGGATCAAATAGAAAGGAACACCAATTTCTAGACAGGAGCAGTTGGGAGCCAAGAGTGTATTGTGGAGTGACGTGTTTATTTGGGTGTCCAACTTCCCTCTTTAGGTGTTTATTAGATCTTCTCAGTCGTGAAATCATAAAACCCACTGATTTCAATGGCCCAGATGCTTATTATTACAGCAACTCAGTTGTTGAGGTGAGAGAAAATGAGAAGTATGCTGCTGCACCACTAAATCTATCGCTGGGAACTGATGAAACCAAACAAAAATAATTCACGGTGGACACATAGGGCTATTTTCTGCTGACCGTCTCTGGGGACTCAAACACAGTCCATTTGTTTAATAGTTTGTTTTTCAGATTCACTCGTGTAAGGTACTTGTCAACACACCTGCTTGTAGTTTGTCTGTGTCCTTGAATCTCAAGTGAGTCTCCTGTAAGTAAGCATGTAGGTGTCTTGAGTTTTTATCCCTTCTTTTAACCCTGTGTCTTTTGTTTGCAGCACTCAGTGCATGACCTTTTATTCTGATGATTCCGAGCTGTACACTTATTGCACTTAAATAATTTTTTTTATCATTAACCTACAATCACGAGAAGAACATTATTTTTACTATGCTCCCCCCTTCACCAAGTCCCCCCGAAAAACCGCTTCAGTCGCTGTCTATCAGCGTAGTTGAATGCTTGGATCCCTTCACCAAGTCCACCCTCACAGACCCGTTACAGTCGCTGTCCATCAGTGAGTAGTAAGATGCTATATGATCTCTACTAGTCTTCTCTGTGTTGTGCAGTACTCCCCATGCACACCCGACCCCACGCATTATTCATGCTAATCCCAATTACCACTATTCTTTCTCCCCACACTTATCCCTCCCTTCAGACTCACCCTGCCTAGTCTTTTTCCCTTTGGTAACTTTTAGTCAACTCTCGGATTCTGTGAGAGTGCTTCTTTTTTTTTCCTTCAGTTTCTCTTTGTTGTTATACTCCACACATGAGGGAAATCACTTGGTACTTGTCTTTCTCCACCTGGCCTATTTCTCTGAACGTACTACCGTCTAGCTCCATCCACGTCATTGCAAATGGTAGTGTTTGTTTTCTTCTAAAGGCTGCTTACTGTAATTTTAAACTGGATTTCATTCTTCCTTTTTGTTTGTAGATTAGCTATGTTATTCACCATTCAACTCCTATTTATGAACAATAGCTTTGTGTCAATCGATATGTATCTGTATCTATCTGTCTAACGGTCTGTCTATCTATGTATCTATGTATGTAAGTATGTATGTATGTATCTATGGATCTACCTTTCTATCTATCTATCTATCTTCCTATCATCTATCTATGATCTCTATAATCTATCGGTCTATGTACATATCTATCTTTCTTTCATCTGTCGTCTGTCTACCTATCTATCTATGAATCAATCACCTTTTTGTCTGCCCATCTATCCTTCCGTACAGAACAGTTAACAATATAGCTTATGTCTCTTTCCTACATTATGCTTCCAGAAATCTTGCAAGGTAGCTAAGCCATAAGGAGAGCACTGTGTTCACCGATACACTTTCAGGTAGAGTCAGCCGCGTGTGCTTACAAAACCAGTAAATGGAGGTGAAAGGACTTGAACCCGTATCTCTGTCCTCTGTCCTCTTATACTTCCTGCTCGCTTGGTGACTTTATTTAGCCACATTCAGTGAGTAAGTGATCCCCGAAGACCACAAGTATCCTTCGTCTGGGCCTGTTGTCGACAGAAAAGTGTACTTGGTTCTTTGCACACCACCATGTTTGAGGGACATCGGTGTGATTACTGCTGATAGGTGGAGGGACAAACATAAAGGAACACCTATTTCTGGACAGGAGCATTTGGGAAATAAGAGTGTGTAGTGGAGTGAAGTGTTTATTTGAGGGTCCAAACGACCCTCTTTAGATGGTTATTACTTCTTTACATTCGTGAACATCATAAAAAGCAATGATTTTAAAAGCGCAGACGCCTATTATTACAGCAATTCATTTGTTGAGGTGGGAGGAAATGAGAAGGAAGTTGCTGCACCACGAAATCTATGCCTGAGCACTGCTGAAACAAAACAAAAAGAATTCACGGTGGCTAGATTGGGCTATTTTCTACTGACTCTCTCTGGGGACTCAAACAGAATCCATTTGTTTGTTTGTTTCTCAGTTTCACTTGTATAGGGTACCTGTCCCTGCCCCTTCAGCTTGTAGTTTGTCTGTGTCCTTGGATCTCAAGTGAGTCTCCAGAAAGGGAGCACGTAGGTGGTCTTGAGTTTTCATCAGTTCTTCTAACCCTGTGTCTTTTGATTGGAGCACTCAAAGCCTGTACTTTTATTCTGATATTTGAGAGCAGTGCTCTTACATCAGTTTGAAATTTTCTTTGTTCTCATTAATATACAATCACATGCAGAACATTATGTTTTCCAGTCTACCCTCTTCAGCAAGTCCCCCCCAAATCCCAGTTACAGTCGCTGTCCGTCAGCATGTACTAAGATGCTGTAGAATCACTACATGTCTCCTCTGTGTTGTACAGCCCTACCCATGAGCCCCACCCTATACATTAAACATGCTAATCCTAATGCCCCCATTCTTTTTCCTCGCCCTTATTACTCCCTTCCCACAAACGCTACCCAGTCACTTTCTCTTTGGTACCTGTTAGTCCACTCTCGGGTTCTGTGAGTCTGCTGCTGTCTTTACCTTCAATTTTTCCTTGTTATCATACTCCACACATGAGTGAAATCATTTGGTACATGTATTTCTCCGCCTGGCCTGTTTGACTGAGCATAATACCCTCTACCTCCATCCACGTTATTGCAAATGATAGGATTTGTTTTCTTCTTATGGCTGCTTACTGCACTTTTTAAACTGGATTTCATTCTTCTTTTTTGTTTGTAGTTTCGCTATGTGCTTTCACCATTGCTCTCCTGGTAATGAGCAGTAGCTTTGTGTTAGTCGATATGTACCTATATCGATCTATCTGTCTGTCTATCTATTTATCAATCAATCAATCAACTTTTTGTCTGCCCATCTGTCCTTGTGTACAGAACAGTTAACCACATATCCTATATCACTTTCCTACACTATGCTTCCAAAAATCTTGCATAGTATCTAGGCTGTAGAGAGAGCACTGGGTTCACCGAGAGCCTTGCAGGTCGAGACGGCCACGTGTACCAACAAAACCAGGAAATGGTTGTGTCGGGACTTGAACCCTTGTCTCTGTCCTCTGTCCTCTTTCATCTCCTTCTAATTTGCTGTCTGTAATTAGCCACATTCATTGACTAAGTGCTCCCTGAAGACCACAAGTATCATTCCTCTGTGCCTGTTGTCGACAGAAAAGTAAACTTGTTGCTTTGCTCACCACCATGTTTGAAGGACATCAGCGTGATCACCGCCGATAGGACGGAGGATCAAATAGAAAGGAACACCAATTTCTAGACAGGAGCAGTTGGGAGCCAAGAGTGTATTGTGGAGTGACGTGTTTATTTGGGTGTCCAAACTTCCCTCTTTAGGTGTTTATTAGATCTTCTCAGTCGTGAAATCATAAAACCCACTGATTTCAATGGCCCAGATGCTTATTATTACAGCAACTCAGTTGTTGAGGTGAGAGAAAATGAGAAGTATGCTGCTGCACCACTAAATCTATCGCTGGGAACTGATGAAACCAAACAAAAATAATTCACGGTGGACAGATAAGGCTATTTTCTGCTGACCGTCTCTGGGGACTCAAACACAGTCCATTTGTTTAATAGTTTGTTTTTCAGATTCACTCGTGTAAGGTACTTGTCCACACACCTGCTTGTAGTTTGTCTGTGTCCTTGAATCTCAAGTGAGTCTCCTGTAAGTAAGCATGTAGGTGTCTTGAGTTTTTATCCCTTCTTTTAACCCTGTGTCTTTTGTTTGCAGCACTCAGTGCATGACCTTTTATTCTGATGATTCCGAGCTGTACACTTATTGCACTTAAATAATTTTTTTTATCATTAATCTACAATCACGAGAAGAACATTATTTTTACTATGCTCCCCAATTCACCAAGTCCCCCCGAAAAACCGCTTAAGTCGCTGTCTATCAGCGTAGTTGAATGCTTGGATCCCTTCACCAAGTCCACCCTCACAGACCCGTTACAGTCGCTGTCCATCAGTGAGTAGTAAGTTGCTATATGATCTCTACTAGTCTTCTCTGTGTTGTGCAGTACTCCCCATGCACACCCGACCCCACGCATTATTCATGCTAATCCCAATTACCACTATTCTTTCTCCCCACACTTATCCCTCCCTTCAGACTCACCCTGCCTAGTCTTTTTCCCTTTGGTAACTTTTAGTCAACTCTCGGATTCTGTGAGAGTGCTTCTTTTTTTTTCCTTCAGTTTCTCTTTGTTGTTATACTCCACACATGAGGGAAATCTCTTGGTACTTGTCTTTCTCCACCTGGCCTATTTCTCTGAACGTACTACCGTCTAGCTCCATCCACGTCATTGCAAATGGTAGTGTTTGTTTTCTTCTAAAGGCTGCTTACTGTAATTTTAAACTGGATTTCATTCTTCCTTTTTGTTTGTAGATTAGCTATGTTATTCACCATTCAACTCCTATTTATGAACAATAGCTTTGTGTCAATCGATATGTATCTGTATCTATCTGTCTAACGGTCTGTCTATCTATGTATCTATGTATGTAAGTATGTATGTATGTATCTATGGATCTACCTTTCTATCTATCTATCTATCTTCCTATCATCTATCTATGATCTCTATAATCTATCGGTCTATGTACATATCTATCTTTCTTTCATCTGTCGTCTGTCTACCTATCTATCTATGAATCAATCACCTTTTTGTCTGCCCATCTATCCTTCCGTACAGAACAGTTAACAATATAGCTTATGTCTCTTTCCTACATTATGCTTCCAGAAATCTTGCAAGGTAGCTAAGCCATAAGGAGAGCACTGTGTTCACCGATACACTTTCAGGTAGAGTCAGCCGCGTGTGCTTACAAAACCAGTAAATGGAGGTGAAAGGACTTGAACCCGTATCTCTGTCCTCTGTCCTCTTATACTTCCTGCTCGCTTGGTGACTTTATTTAGCCACATTCAGTGAGTAAGTGATCCCCGAAGACCACAAGTATCCTTCGTCTGGGCCTGTTGTCGACAGAAAAGTGTACTTGGTTCTTTGCACACCACCATGTTTGAGGGACATCGGTGTGATTACTGCTGATAGGTGGAGGGACAAACATAAAGGAACACCTATTTCTGGACAGGAGCATTTGGGAAATAAGAGTGTGTAGTGGAGTGAAGTGTTTATTTGAGGGTCCAAACGACCCTCTTTAGATGGTTATTACTTCTTTACATTCGTGAACATCATAAAAAGCAATGATTTTAAAAGCGCAGACGCCTATTATTACAGCAATTCATTTGTTGAGGTGGGAGGAAATGAGAAGGAAGTTGCTGCACCACGAAATCTATGCCTGAGCACTGCTGAAACAAAACAAAAAGAATTCACGGTGGCTAGATTGGGCTATTTTCTACTGACTCTCTCTGGGGACTCAAACAGAATCCATTTGTTTGTTTGTTTCTCAGTTTCACTTGTATAGGGTACCTGTCCCTGCCCCTTCAGCTTGTAGTTTGTCTGTGTCCTTGGATCTCAAGTGAGTCTCCAGAAAGGGAGCACGTAGGTGGTCTTGAGTTTTCATCAGTTCTTCTAACCCTGTGTCTTTTGATTGGAGCACTCAAAGCCTGTACTTTTATTCTGATATTTGAGAGCAGTGCTCTTACATCAGTTTGAAATTTTCTTTGTTCTCATTAATATAAAATCACATGCAGAACATTATGTTTTCCAGTCTACCCTCTTCAGCAAGTCCCCCCCAAATCCCAGTTACAGTCGCTGTCCGTCAGCATGTACTAAGATGCTGTAGAATCACTACATGTCTCCTCTGTGTTGTACAGCCCTACCCATGAGCCCCACCCTATACATTAAACATGCTAATCCTAATGCCCCCATTCTTTTTCCTCGCCCTTATTACTCCCTTCCCACAAACGCTACCCAGTCACTTTCTCTTTGGTACCTGTTAGTCCACTCTCGGGTTCTGTGAGTCTGCTGCTGTCTTTACCTTCAATTTTTCCTTGTTATCATACTCCACACATGAGTGAAATCATTTGGTACATGTATTTCTCCGCCTGGCCTGTTTGACTGAGCATAATACCCTCTACCTCCATCCACGTTATTGCAAATGATAGGATTTGTTTTCTTCTTATGGCTGCTTACTGCACTTTTTAAACTGGATTTCATTCTTCTTTTTTGTTTGTAGTTTCGCTATGTGCTTTCACCATTGCTCTCCTGGTAATGAGCAGTAGCTTTGTGTTAGTCGATATGTACCTATATCGATCTATCTGTCTGTCTATCTATTTATCAATCAATCAATCAACTTTTTGTCTGCCCATCTGTCCTTGTGTACAGAACAGTTAACCACATATCCTATATCACTTTCCTACACTATGCTTCCAAAAATCTTGCATAGTATCTAGGCTGTAGAGAGAGCACTGGGTTCACCGAGAGCCTTGCAGGTCGAGACGGCCACGTGTACCAACAAAACCAGGAAATGGTTGTGTCGGGACTTGAACCCTTGTCTCTGTCCTCTGTCCTCTTTCATCTCCTTCTAATTTGCTGTCTGTAATTAGCCACATTCATTGACTAAGTGCTCCCTGAAGACCACAAGTATCATTCCTCTGTGCCTGTTGTCGACAGAAAAGTAAACTTGTTGCTTTGCTCACCACCATGTTTGAAGGACATCAGCGTGATCACCGCCGATAGGACGGAGGATCAAATAGAAAGGAACACCAATTTCTAGACAGGAGCAGTTGGGAGCCAAGAGTGTATTGTGGAGTGACGTGTTTATTTGGGTGTCCAAACTTCCCTCTTTAGGTGTTTATTAGATCTTCTCAGTCGTGAAATCATAAAACCCACTGATTTCAATGGCCCAGATGCTTATTATTACAGCAACTCAGTTGTTGAGGTGAGAGAAAATGAGAAGTATGCTGCTGCACCACTAAATCTATCGCTGGGAACTGATGAAACCAAACAAAAATAATTCACGGTGGACAGATAAGGCTATTTTCTGCTGACCGTCTCTGGGGACTCAAACACAGTCCATTTGTTTAATAGTTTGTTTTTCAGATTCACTCGTGTAAGGTACTTGTCCACACACCTGCTTGTAGTTTGTCTGTGTCCTTGAATCTCAAGTGAGTCTCCTGTAAGTAAGCATGTAGGTGTCTTGAGTTTTTATCCCTTCTTTTAACCCTGTGTCTTTTGTTTGCAGCACTCAGTGCATGACCTTTTATTCTGATGATTCCGAGCTGTACACTTATTGCACTTAAATAATTTTTTTTATCATTAATCTACAATCACGAGAAGAACATTATTTTTACTATGCTCCCCAATTCACCAAGTCCCCCCGAAAAACCGCTTAAGTCGCTGTCTATCAGCGTAGTTGAATGCTTGGATCCCTTCACCAAGTCCACCCTCACAGACCCGTTACAGTCGCTGTCCATCAGTGAGTAGTAAGTTGCTATATGATCTCTACTAGTCTTCTCTGTGTTGTGCAGTACTCCCCATGCACACCCGACCCCACGCATTATTCATGCTAATCCCAATTACCACTATTCTTTCTCCCCACACTTATCCCTCCCTTCAGACTCACCCTGCCTAGTCTTTTTCCCTTTGGTAACTTTTAGTCAACTCTCGGATTCTGTGAGAGTGCTTCTTTTTTTTTCCTTCAGTTTCTCTTTGTTGTTATACTCCACACATGAGGGAAATCTCTTGGTACTTGTCTTTCTCCACCTGGCCTATTTCTCTGAACGTACTACCGTCTAGCTCCATCCACGTCATTGCAAATGGTAGTGTTTGTTTTCTTCTAAAGGCTGCTTACTGTAATTTTAAACTGGATTTCATTCTTCCTTTTTGTTTGTAGATTAGCTATGTTATTCACCATTCAACTCCTATTTATGAACAATAGCTTTGTGTCAATCGATATGTATCTGTATCTATCTGTCTAACGGTCTGTCTATCTATGTATCTATGTATGTAAGTATGTATGTATGTATCTATGGATCTACCTTTCTATCTATCTATCTATCTTCCTATCATCTATCTATGATCTCTATAATCTATCGGTCTATGTACATATCTATCTTTCTTTCATCTGTCGTCTGTCTACCTATCTATCTATGAATCAATCACCTTTTTGTCTGCCCATCTATCCTTCCGTACAGAACAGTTAACAATATAGCTTATGTCTCTTTCCTACATTATGCTTCCAGAAATCTTGCAAGGTAGCTAAGCCATAAGGAGAGCACTGTGTTCACCGATACACTTTCAGGTAGAGTCAGCCGCGTGTGCTTACAAAACCAGTAAATGGAGGTGAAAGGACTTGAACCCGTATCTCTGTCCTCTGTCCTCTTATACTTCCTGCTCGCTTGGTGACTTTATTTAGCCACATTCAGTGAGTAAGTGATCCCCGAAGACCACAAGTATCCTTCGTCTGGGCCTGTTGTCGACAGAAAAGTGTACTTGGTTCTTTGCACACCACCATGTTTGAGGGACATCGGTGTGATTACTGCTGATAGGTGGAGGGACAAACATAAAGGAACACCTATTTCTGGACAGGAGCATTTGGGAAATAAGAGTGTGTAGTGGAGTGAAGTGTTTATTTGAGGGTCCAAACGACCCTCTTTAGATGGTTATTACTTCTTTACATTCGTGAACATCATAAAAAGCAATGATTTTAAAAGCGCAGACGCCTATTATTACAGCAATTCATTTGTTGAGGTGGGAGGAAATGAGAAGGAAGTTGCTGCACCACGAAATCTATGCCTGAGCACTGCTGAAACAAAACAAAAAGAATTCACGGTGGCTAGATTGGGCTATTTTCTACTGACTCTCTCTGGGGACTCAAACAGAATCCATTTGTTTGTTTGTTTCTCAGTTTCACTTGTATAGGGTACCTGTCCCTGCCCCTTCAGCTTGTAGTTTGTCTGTGTCCTTGGATCTCAAGTGAGTCTCCAGAAAGGGAGCACGTAGGTGGTCTTGAGTTTTCATCAGTTCTTCTAACCCTGTGTCTTTTGATTGGAGCACTCAAAGCCTGTACTTTTATTCTGATATTTGAGAGCAGTGCTCTTACATCAGTTTGAAATTTTCTTTGTTCTCATTAATATACAATCACATGCAGAACATTATGTTTTCCAGTCTACCCTCTTCAGCAAGTCCCCCCCAAATCCCAGTTACAGTCGCTGTCCGTCAGCATGTACTAAGATGCTGTAGAATCACTACATGTCTCCTCTGTGTTGTACAGCCCTACCCATGAGCCCCACCCTATACATTAAACATGCTAATCCTAATGCCCCCATTCTTTTTCCTCGCCCTTATTACTCCCTTCCCACAAACGCTACCCAGTCACTTTCTCTTTGGTACCTGTTAGTCCACTCTCGGGTTCTGTGAGTCTGCTGCTGTCTTTACCTTCAATTTTTCCTTGTTATCATACTCCACACATGAGTGAAATCATTTGGTACATGTATTTCTCCGCCTGGCCTGTTTGACTGAGCATAATACCCTCTACCTCCATCCACGTTATTGCAAATGATAGGATTTGTTTTCTTCTTATGGCTGCTTACTGCACTTTTTAAACTGGATTTCATTCTTCTTTTTTGTTTGTAGTTTCGCTATGTGCTTTCACCATTGCTCTCCTGGTAATGAGCAGTAGCTTTGTGTTAGTCGATATGTACCTATATCGATCTATCTGTCTGTCTATCTATTTATCAATCAATCAATCAACTTTTTGTCTGCCCATCTGTCCTTGTGTACAGAACAGTTAACCACATATCCTATATCACTTTCCTACACTATGCTTCCAAAAATCTTGCATAGTATCTAGGCTGTAGAGAGAGCACTGGGTTCACCGAGAGCCTTGCAGGTCGAGACGGCCACGTGTACCAACAAAACCAGGAAATGGTTGTGTCGGGACTTGAACCCTTGTCTCTGTCCTCTGTCCTCTTTCATCTCCTTCTAATTTGCTGTCTGTAATTAGCCACATTCATTGACTAAGTGCTCCCTGAAGACCACAAGTATCATTCCTCTGTGCCTGTTGTCGACAGAAAAGTAAACTTGTTGCTTTGCTCACCACCATGTTTGAAGGACATCAGCGTGATCACCGCCGATAGGATGGAGGATCAAATAGAAAGGAACACCAATTTCTAGACAGGAGCAGTTGGGAGCCAAGAGTGTATTGTGGAGTGACGTGTTTATTTGGGTGTCCAAACTTCCCTCTTTAGGTGTTTATTAGATCTTCTCAGTCGTGAAATCATAAAACCCACTGATTTCAATGGCCCAGATGCTTATTATTACAGCAACTCAGTTGTTGAGGTGAGAGAAAATGAGAAGTATGCTGCTGCACCACTAAATCTATCGCTGGGAACTGATGAAACCAAACAAAAATAATTCACGGTGGACAGATAAGGCTATTTTCTGCTGACCGTCTCTGGGGACTCAAACACAGTCCATTTGTTTAATAGTTTTTCAGATTCACTCGTGTAAGGTACTTGTCCACACACCTGCTTGTAGTTTGTCTGTGTCCTTGAATCTCAAGTGAGTCTCCTGTAAGTAAGCATGTAGGTGTCTTGAGTTTTTATCCCTTCTTTTAACCCTGTGTCTTTTGTTTGCAGCACTCAGTGCATGACCTTTTATTCTGATGATTCCGAGCTGTACACTTATTGCACTTAAATAATTTTTTTTATCATTAATCTACAATCACGAGAAGAACATTATTTTTACTATGCTCCCCAATTCACCAAGTCCCCCCGAAAAACCGCTTAAGTCGCTGTCTATCAGCGTAGTTGAATGCTTGGATCCCTTCACCAAGTCCACCCTCACAGACCCGTTACAGTCGCTGTCCATCAGTGAGTAGTAAGTTGCTATATGATCTCTACTAGTCTTCTCTGTGTTGTGCAGTACTCCCCATGCACACCCGACCCCACGCATTATTCATGCTAATCCCAATTACCACTATTCTTTCTCCCCACACTTATCCCTCCCTTCAGACTCACCCTGCCTAGTCTTTTTCCCTTTGGTAACTTTTAGTCAACTCTCGGATTCTGTGAGAGTGCTTCTTTTTTTTTCCTTCAGTTTCTCTTTGTTGTTATACTCCACACATGAGGGAAATCTCTTGGTACTTGTCTTTCTCCACCTGGCCTATTTCTCTGAACGTACTACCGTCTAGCTCCATCCACGTCATTGCAAATGGTAGTGTTTGTTTTCTTCTAAAGGCTGCTTACTGTAATTTTAAACTGGATTTCATTCTTCCTTTTTGTTTGTAGATTAGCTATGTTATTCACCATTCAACTCCTATTTATGAACAATAGCTTTGTGTCAATCGATATGTATCTGTATCTATCTGTCTAACGGTCTGTCTATCTATGTATCTATGTATGTAAGTATGTATGTATGTATCTATGGATCTACCTTTCTATCTATCTATCTATCTTCCTATCATCTATCTATGATCTCTATAATCTATCGGTCTATGTACATATCTATCTTTCTTTCATCTGTCGTCTGTCTACCTATCTATCTATGAATCAATCACCTTTTTGTCTGCCCATCTATCCTTCCGTACAGAACAGTTAACAATATAGCTTATGTCTCTTTCCTACATTATGCTTCCAGAAATCTTGCAAGGTAGCTAAGCCATAAGGAGAGCACTGTGTTCACCGATACACTTTCAGGTAGAGTCAGCCGCGTGTGCTTACAAAACCAGTAAATGGAGGTGAAAGGACTTGAACCCGTATCTCTGTCCTCTGTCCTCTTATACTTCCTGCTCGCTTGGTGACTTTATTTAGCCACATTCAGTGAGTAAGTGATCCCCGAAGACCACAAGTATCCTTCGTCTGGGCCTGTTGTCGACAGAAAAGTGTACTTGGTTCTTTGCACACCACCATGTTTGAGGGACATCGGTGTGATTACTGCTGATAGGTGGAGGGACAAACATAAAGGAACACCTATTTCTGGACAGGAGCATTTGGGAAATAAGAGTGTGTAGTGGAGTGAAGTGTTTATTTGAGGGTCCAAACGACCCTCTTTAGATGGTTATTACTTCTTTACATTCGTGAACATCATAAAAAGCAATGATTTTAAAAGCGCAGACGCCTATTATTACAGCAATTCATTTGTTGAGGTGGGAGGAAATGAGAAGGAAGTTGCTGCACCACGAAATCTATGCCTGAGCACTGCTGAAACAAAACAAAAAGAATTCACGGTGGCTAGATTGGGCTATTTTCTACTGACTCTCTCTGGGGACTCAAACAGAATCCATTTGTTTGTTTGTTTCTCAGTTTCACTTGTATAGGGTACCTGTCCCTGCCCCTTCAGCTTGTAGTTTGTCTGTGTCCTTGGATCTCAAGTGAGTCTCCAGAAAGGGAGCACGTAGGTGGTCTTGAGTTTTCATCAGTTCTTCTAACCCTGTGTCTTTTGATTGGAGCACTCAAAGCCTGTACTTTTATTCTGATATTTGAGAGCAGTGCTCTTACATCAGTTTGAAATTTTCTTTGTTCTCATTAATATACAATCACATGCAGAACATTATGTTTTCCAGTCTACCCTCTTCAGCAAGTCCCCCCCAAATCCCAGTTACAGTCGCTGTCCGTCAGCATGTACTAAGATGCTGTAGAATCACTACATGTCTCCTCTGTGTTGTACAGCCCTACCCATGAGCCCCACCCTATACATTAAACATGCTAATCCTAATGCCCCCATTCTTTTTCCTCGCCCTTATTACTCCCTTCCCACAAACGCTACCCAGTCACTTTCTCTTTGGTACCTGTTAGTCCACTCTCGGGTTCTGTGAGTCTGCTGCTGTCTTTACCTTCAATTTTTCCTTGTTATCATACTCCACACATGAGTGAAATCATTTGGTACATGTATTTCTCCGCCTGGCCTGTTTGACTGAGCATAATACCCTCTACCTCCATCCACGTTATTGCAAATGATAGGATTTGTTTTCTTCTTATGGCTGCTTACTGCACTTTTTAAACTGGATTTCATTCTTCTTTTTTGTTTGTAGTTTCGCTATGTGCTTTCACCATTGCTCTCCTGGTAATGAGCAGTAGCTTTGTGTTAGTCGATATGTACCTATATCGATCTATCTGTCTGTCTATCTATTTATCAATCAATCAATCAACTTTTTGACTGCCCATCTGTCCTTGTGTACAGAACAGTTAACCACATATCCTATATCACTTTCCTACACTATGCTTCCAAAAATCTTGCATAGTATCTAGGCTGTAGAGAGAGCACTGGGTTCACCGAGAGCCTTGCAGGTCGAGACGGCCACGTGTACCAACAAAACCAGGAAATGGTTGTGTCGGGACTTGAACCCTTGTCTCTGTCCTCTGTCCTCTTTCATCTCCTTCTAATTTGCTGTCTGTAATTAGCCACATTCATTGACTAAGTGCTCCCTGAAGACCACAAGTATCATTCCTCTGTGCCTGTTGTCGACAGAAAAGTAAACTTGTTGCTTTGCTCACCACCATGTTTGAAGGACATCAGCGTGATCACCGCCGATAGGACGGAGGATCAAATAGAAAGGAACACCAATTTCTAGACAGGAGCAGTTGGGAGCCAAGAGTGTATTGTGGAGTGACGTGTTTATTTGGGTGTCCAAACTTCCCTCTTTAGGTGTTTATTAGATCTTCTCAGTCGTGAAATCATAAAACCCACTGATTTCAATGGCCCAGATGCTTATTATTACAGCAACTCAGTTGTTGAGGTGAGAGAAAATGAGAAGTATGCTGCTGCACCACTAAATCTATCGCTGGGAACTGATGAAACCAAACAAAAATAATTCACGGTGGACAGATAGGGCTATTTTCTGCTGACCGTCTCTGGGGACTCAAACACAGTCCATTTGTTTAATAGTTTGTTTTTCAGATTCACTCGTGTAAGGTACTTGTCCACACACCTGCTTGTAGTTTGTCTGTGTCCTTGAATCTCAAGTGAGTCTCCTGTAAGTAAGCATGTAGGTGTCTTGAGTTTTTATCCCTTCTTTTAACCCTGTGTCTTTTGTTTGCAGCACTCAGTGCATGACCTTTTATTCTGATGATTCCGAGCTGTACACTTATTGCACTTAAATAATTTTTTTTATCATTAATCTACAATCACGAGAAGAACATTATTTTTACTATGCTCCCCCCTTCACCAAGTCCCCCCGAAAAACCGCTTCAGTCGCTGTCTATCAGCGTAGTTGAATGCTTGGATCCCTTCACCAAGTCCACCCTCACAGACCCGTTACAGTCGCTGTCCATCAGTGAGTAGTAAGATGCTATATGATCTCTACTAGTCTTCTCTGTGTTGTGCAGTACTCCCCATGCACACCCGACCCCACGCATTATTCATGCTAATCCCAATTACCACTATTCTTTCTCCCCACACTTATCCCTCCCTTCAGACTCACCCTGCCTAGTCTTTTTCCCTTTGGTAACTTTTAGTCAACTCTCGGATTCTGTGAGAGTGCTTCTTTTTTTTTCCTTCAGTTTCTCTTTGTTGTTATACTCCACACATGAGGGAAATCACTTGGTACTTGTCTTTCTCCACCTGGCCTATTTCTCTGAACGTACTACCGTCTAGCTCCATCCACGTCATTGCAAATGGTAGTGTTTGTTTTCTTCTAAAGGCTGCTTACTGTAATTTTAAACTGGATTTCATTCTTCCTTTTTGTTTGTAGATTAGCTATGTTATTCACCATTCAACTCCTATTTATGAACAATAGCTTTGTGTCAATCGATATGTATCTGTATCTATCTGTCTAACGGTCTGTCTATCTATGTATCTATGTATGTAAGTATGTATGTATGTATCTATGGATCTACCTTTCTATCTATCTATCTATCTTCCTATCATCTATCTATGATCTCTATAATCTATCGGTCTATGTACATATCTATCTTTCTTTCATCTGTCGTCTGTCTACCTATCTATCTACGAATCAATCACCTTTTTGTCTGCCCATCTATCCTTCCGTACAGAACAGTTAACAATATAGCTTATGTCTCTTTCCTACATTATGCTTCCAGAAATCTTGCAAGGTAGCTAAGCCATAAGGAGAGCACTGTGTTCACCGATACACTTTCAGGTAGAGTCAGCCGCGTGTGCTTACAAAACCAGTAAATGGAGGTGAAAGGACTTGAACCCGTATCTCTGTCCTCTGTCCTCTTATACTTCCTGCTCCCTTGGTGACTTTATTTAGCCACATTCAGTGAGTAAGTGATCCCCGAAGACCACAAGTATCCTTCGTCTGGGCCTGTTGTCGACAGAAAAGTGTACTTGGTTCTTTGCACACCACCATGTTTGAGGGACATCGGTGTGATTACTGCTGATAGGTGGAGGGACAAACATAAAGGAACACCTATTTCTGGACAGGAGCATTTGGGAAATAAGAGTGTGTAGTGGAGTGAAGTGTTTATTTGAGGGTCCAAACGTCCCTCTTTAGATGGTTATTACTTCTTTACATTCGTGAACATCATAAAAAGCAATGATTTTAAAAGCGCAGACGCCTATTATTACAGCAATTCATTTGTTGAGGTGGGAGTAAATGAGAAGGAAGTTGCTGCACCACGAAATCTATGCCTGAGCACTGCTGAAACAAAACAAAAAGAATTCACTGTGGCTAGATTGGGCTATTTTCTACTGACTCTCTCTGGGGACTCAAACAGAATCCATTTGTTTGTTTGTTTCTCAGTTTCACTTGTATAGGGTACCTGTCCCTGCCCCTTCAGCTTGTAGTTTGTCTGTGTCCTTGGATCTCAAGTGAGTCTCCAGAAAGGGAGCACGTAGGTGGTCTTGAGTTTTCATCAGTTCTTCTAACCCTGTGTCTTTTGATTGGAGCACTCAAAGCCTGTACTTTTATTCTGATATTTGAGAGCAGTGCTCTTACATCAGTTTGAAATTTTCTTTGTTCTCATTAATATACAATCACATGCAGAACATTATGTTTTCCAGTCTACCCTCTTCAGCAAGTCCCCCCCAAATCCCAGTTACAGTCGCTGTCCGTCAGCATGTACTAAGATGCTGTAGAATCACTACATGTCTCCTCTGTGTTGTACAGCCCTACCCATGAGCCCCACCCTATACATTAAACATGCTAATCCTAATGCCCCCATTCTTTTTCCTCGCCCTTATTACTCCCTTCCCACAAACGCTACCCAGTCACTTTCTCTTTGGTACCTGTTAGTCCACTCTCGGGTTCTGTGAGTCTGCTGCTGTCTTTACCTTCAATTTTTCTTTGTTATCATACTCCACACATGAGTGAAATCATTTGGTACATGTATTTCTCCGCCTGGCCTGTTTGACTGAGCATAATACCCTCTACCTCCATCCACGTTATTGCAAATGATAGGATTTGTTTTCTTCTTATGGCTGCTTACTGCACTTTTTAAACTGGATTTCATTCTTCTTTTTTGTTTGTAGTTTCGCTATGTGCTTTCACCATTGCTCTCCTGGTAATGAGCAGTAGCTTTGTGTTAGTCGATATGTACCTATATCGATCTATCTGTCTGTCTATCTATTTATCAATCAATCAATCAACTTTTTGTCTGCCCATCTGTCCTTGTGTACAGAACAGTTAACCACATATCCTATATCACTTTCCTACACTATGCTTCCAAAAATCTTGCATAGTATCTAGGCTGTAGAGAGAGCACTGGGTTCACCGAGAGCCTTGCAGGTCGAGACGGCCACGTGTACCAACAAAACCAGGAAATGGTTGTGTCGGGACTTGAACCCTTGTCTCTGTCCTCTGTCCTCTTTCATCTCCTTCTAATTTGCTGTCTGTAATTAGCCACATTCATTGACTAAGTGCTCCCTGAAGACCACAAGTATCATTCCTCTGTGCCTGTTGTCGACAGAAAAGTAAACTTGTTGCTTTGCTCACCACCATGTTTGAAGGACATCAGCGTGATCACCGCCGATAGGACGGAGGATCAAATAGAAAGGAACACCAATTTCTAGACAGGAGCAGTTGGGAGCCAAGAGTGTATTGTGGAGTGACGTGTTTATTTGGGTGTCCAAACTTCCCTCTTTAGGTGTTTATTAGATCTTCTCAGTCGTGAAATCATAAAACCCACTGATTTCAATGGCCCAGATGCTTATTATTACAGCAACTCAGTTGTTGAGGTGAGAGAAAATGAGAAGTATGCTGCTGCACCACTAAATCTATCGCTGGGAACTGATGAAACCAAACAAAAATAATTCACGGTGGACAGATAGGGCTATTTTCTGCTGACCGTCTCTGGGGACTCAAACACAGTCCATTTGTTTAATAGTTTGTTTTTCAGATTCACTCGTGTAAGGTACTTGTCCACACACCTGCTTGTAGTTTGTCTGTGTCCTTGAATCTCAAGTGAGTCTCCTGTAAGTAAGCATGTAGGTGTCTTGAGTTTTTATCCCTTCTTTTAACCCTGTGTCTTTTGTTTGCAGCACTCAGTGCATGACCTTTTATTCTGATGATTCCGAGCTGTACACTTATTGCACTTAAATAATTTTTTTTATCATTAATCTACAATCACGAGAAGAACATTATTTTTACTATGCTCCCCCCTTCACCAAGTCCCCCCGAAAAACCGCTTCAGTCGCTGTCTATCAGCGTAGTTGAATGCTTGGATCCCTTCACCAAGTCCACCCTCACAGACCCGTTACAGTCGCTGTCCATCAGTGAGTAGTAAGATGCTATATGATCTCTACTAGTCTTCTCTGTGTTGTGCAGTACTCCCCATGCACACCCGACCCCACGCATTATTCATGCTAATCCCAATTACCACTATTCTTTCTCCCCACACTTATCCCTCCCTTCAGACTCACCCTGCCTAGTCTTTTTCCCTTTGGTAACTTTTAGTCAACTCTCGGATTCTGTGAGAGTGCTTCTTTTTTTTTCCTTCAGTTTCTCTTTGTTGTTATACTCCACACATGAGGGAAATCACTTGGTACTTGTCTTTCTCCACCTGGCCTATTTCTCTGAACGTACTACCGTCTAGCTCCATCCACGTCATTGCAAATGGTAGTGTTTGTTTTCTTCTAAAGGCTGCTTACTGTAATTTTAAACTGGATTTCATTCTTCCTTTTTGTTTGTAGATTAGCTATGTTATTCACCATTCAACTCCTATTTATGAACAATAGCTTTGTGTCAATCGATATGTATCTGTATCTATCTGTCTAACGGTCTGTCTATCTATGTATCTATGTATGTAAGTATGTATGTATGTATCTATGGATCTACCTTTCTATCTATCTATCTATCTTCCTATCATCTATCTATGATCTCTATAATCTATCGGTCTATGTACATATCTATCTTTCTTTCATCTGTCGTCTGTCTACCTATCTATCTACGAATCAATCACCTTTTTGTCTGCCCATCTATCCTTCCGTACAGAACAGTTAACAATATAGCTTATGTCTCTTTCCTACATTATGCTTCCAGAAATCTTGCAAGGTAGCTAAGCCATAAGGAGAGCACTGTGTTCACCGATACACTTTCAGGTAGAGTCAGCCGCGTGTGCTTACAAAACCAGTAAATGGAGGTGAAAGGACTTGAACCCGTATCTCTGTCCTCTGTCCTCTTATACTTCCTGCTCCCTTGGTGACTTTATTTAGCCACATTCAGTGAGTAAGTGATCCCCGAAGACCACAAGTATCCTTCGTCTGGGCCTGTTGTCGACAGAAAAGTGTACTTGGTTCTTTGCACACCACCATGTTTGAGGGACATCGGTGTGATTACTGCTGATAGGTGGAGGGACAAACATAAAGGAACACCTATTTCTGGACAGGAGCATTTGGGAAATAAGAGTGTGTAGTGGAGTGAAGTGTTTATTTGAGGGTCCAAACGTCCCTCTTTAGATGGTTATTACTTCTTTACATTCGTGAACATCATAAAAAGCAATGATTTTAAAAGCGCAGACGCCTATTATTACAGCAATTCATTTGTTGAGGTGGGAGTAAATGAGAAGGAAGTTGCTGCACCACGAAATCTATGCCTGAGCACTGCTGAAACAAAACAAAAAGAATTCACTGTGGCTAGATTGGGCTATTTTCTACTGACTCTCTCTGGGGACTCAAACAGAATCCATTTGTTTGTTTGTTTCTCAGTTTCACTTGTATAGGGTACCTGTCCCTGCCCCTTCAGCTTGTAGTTTGTCTGTGTCCTTGGATCTCAAGTGAGTCTCCAGAAAGGGAGCACGTAGGTGGTCTTGAGTTTTCATCAGTTCTTCTAACCCTGTGTCTTTTGATTGGAGCACTCAAAGCCTGTACTTTTATTCTGATATTTGAGAGCAGTGCTCTTACATCAGTTTGAAATTTTCTTTGTTCTCATTAATATACAATCACATGCAGAACATTATGTTTTCCAGTCTACCCTCTTCAGCAAGTCCCCCCCAAATCCCAGTTACAGTCGCTGTCCGTCAGCATGTACTAAGATGCTGTAGAATCACTACATGTCTCCTCTGTGTTGTACAGCCCTACCCATGAGCCCCACCCTATACATTAAACATGCTAATCCTAATGCCCCCATTCTTTTTCCTCGCCCTTATTACTCCCTTCCCACAAACGCTACCCAGTCACTTTCTCTTTGGTACCTGTTAGTCCACTCTCGGGTTCTGTGAGTCTGCTGCTGTCTTTACCTTCAATTTTTCTTTGTTATCATACTCCACACATGAGTGAAATCATTTGGTACATGTATTTCTCCGCCTGGCCTGTTTGACTGAGCATAATACCCTCTACCTCCATCCACGTTATTGCAAATGATAGGATTTGTTTTCTTCTTATGGCTGCTTACTGCACTTTTTAAACTGGATTTCATTCTTCTTTTTTGTTTGTAGTTTCGCTATGTGCTTTCACCATTGCTCTCCTGGTAATGAGCAGTAGCTTTGTGTTAGTCGATATGTACCTATATCGATCTATCTGTCTGTCTATCTATTTATCAATCAATCAATCAACTTTTTGTCTGCCCATCTGTCCTTGTGTACAGAACAGTTAACCACATATCCTATATCACTTTCCTACACTATGCTTCCAAAAATCTTGCATAGTATCTAGGCTGTAGAGAGAGCACTGGGTTCACCGAGAGCCTTGCAGGTCGAGACGGCCACGTGTACCAACAAAACCAGGAAATGGTTGTGTCGGGACTTGAACCCTTGTCTCTGTCCTCTGTCCTCTTTCATCTCCTTCTAATTTGCTGTCTGTAATTAGCCACATTCATTGACTAAGTGCTCCCTGAAGACCACAAGTATCATTCCTCTGTGCCTGTTGTCGACAGAAAAGTAAACTTGTTGCTTTGCTCACCACCATGTTTGAAGGACATCAGCGTGATCACCGCCGATAGGACGGAGGATCAAATAGAAAGGAACACCAATTTCTAGACAGGAGCAGTTGGGAGCCAAGAGTGTATTGTGGAGTGACGTGTTTATTTGGGTGTCCAAACTTCCCTCTTTAGGTGTTTATTAGATCTTCTCAGTCGTGAAATCATAAAACCCACTGATTTCAATGGCCCAGATGCTTATTATTACAGCAACTCAGTTGTTGAGGTGAGAGAAAATGAGAAGTATGCTGCTGCACCACTAAATCTATCGCTGGGAACTGATGAAACCAAACAAAAATAATTCACGGTGGACAGATAGGGCTATTTTCTGCTGACCGTCTCTGGGGACTCAAACACAGTCCATTTGTTTAATAGTTTGTTTTTCAGATTCACTCGTGTAAGGTACTTGTCCACACACCTGCTTGTAGTTTGTCTGTGTCCTTGAATCTCAAGTGAGTCTCCTGTAAGTAAGCATGTAGGTGTCTTGAGTTTTTATCCCTTCTTTTAACCCTGTGTCTTTTGTTTGCAGCACTCAGTGCATGACCTTTTATTCTGATGATTCCGAGCTGTACACTTATTGCACTTAAATAATTTTTTTTATCATTAATCTACAATCACGAGAAGAACATTATTTTTACTATGCTCCCCCCTTCACCAAGTCCCCCCGAAAAACCGCTTAAGTCGCTGTCTATCAGCGTAGTTGAATGCTTGGATCCCTTCACCAAGTCCACCCTCACAGACCCGTTACAGTCGCTGTCCATCAGTGAGTAGTAAGATGCTATATGATCTCTACTAGTCTTCTCTGTGTTGTGCAGTACTCCCCATGCACACCCGACCCCACGCATTATTCATGCTAATCCCAATTACCACTATTCTTTCTCCCCACACTTATCCCTCCCTTCAGACTCACCCTGCCTAGTCTTTTTCCCTTTGGTAACTTTTAGTCAACTCTCGGATTCTGTGAGAGTGCTTCTTTTTTTTTCCTTCAGTTTCTCTTTGTTGTTATACTCCACACATGAGGGAAATCACTTGGTACTTGTCTTTCTCCACCTGGCCTATTTCTCTGAACGTACTACCGTCTAGCTCCATCCACGTCATTGCAAATGGTAGTGTTTGTTTTCTTCTAAAGGCTGCTTACTGTAATTTTAAACTGGATTTCATTCTTCCTTTTTGTTTGTAGATTAGCTATGTTATTCACCATTCAACTCCTATTTATGAACAATAGCTTTGTGTCAATCGATATGTATCTGTATCTATCTGTCTAACGGTCTGTCTATCTATGTATCTATGTATGTAAGTATGTATGTATGTATCTATGGATCTACCTTTCTATCTATCTATCTATCTTCCTATCATCTATCTATGATCTCTATAATCTATCGGTCTATGTACATATCTATCTTTCTTTCATCTGTCGTCTGTCTACCTATCTATCTACGAATCAATCACCTTTTTGTCTGCCCATCTATCCTTCCGTACAGAACAGTTAACAATATAGCTTATGTCTCTTTCCTACATTATGCTTCCAGAAATCTTGCAAGGAAGCTAAGCCATAAGGAGAGCACTGTGTTCACCGATACACTTTCAGGTAGAGTCAGCCGCGTGTGCTTACAAAACCAGTAAATGGAGGTGAAAGGACTTGAACCCGTATCTCTGTCCTCTGTCCTCTTATACTTCCTGCTCGCTTGGTGACTTTATTTAGCCACATTCAGTGAGTAAGTGATCCCCGAAGACCACAAGTATCCTTCGTCTGGGCCTGTTGTCGACAGAAAAGTGTACTTGGTTCTTTGCACACCACCATGTTTGAGGGACATCGGTGTGATCACTGCTGATAGGTGGAGGGACAAACATAAAGGAACACCTATTTCTGGACAGGAGCATTTGGGAAATAAGAGTGTGTAGTGGAGTGAAGTGTTTATTTGAGGGTCCAAACGTCCCTCTTTAGATGGTTATTACTTCTTTACATTCGTGAACATCATAAAAAGCAATGATTTTAAAAGCAAAGACGCCTATTATTACAGCAATTCATTTGTTGAGGTGGGAGGATATGAGAAGGAAGTTGCTGCACCACGAAATCTATGCCTGAGCACTGCTGAAACAAAACAAAAAGAATTCACTGTGGCTAGATTGGGCTATTTTCTACTGACTCTCTCTGGGGACTCAAACAGAATCCATTTGTTTGTTTGTTTCTCAGTTTCACTTGTATAGGGTACCTGTCCCTGCCCCTTCAGCTTGTAGTTTGTCTGTGTCCTTGGATCTCAAGTGAGTCTCCAGAAAGGGAGCACGTAGGTGGTCTTGAGTTTTCATCAGTTCTTCTAACCCTGTGTCTTTTGATTGGAGCACTCAAAGCCTGTACTTTTATTCTGATATTTGAGAGCAGTGCTCTTACATCAGTTTGAAATTTTCTTTGTTCTCATTAATATAAAATCACATGCAGAACATTATGTTTTCCAGTCTACCCTCTTCAGCTAGTCCCCCCCAAATCCCAGTTACAGTCGCTGTCCGTCAGCATGTACTAAGATGCTGTAGAATCACTACATGTCTTCTCTGTGTTGTACAGCCCTACCAATGACCCCCCACACTACACATTAAACATACTAATACTAATTTCCCCATTCTTTTTACTCGCCCTTATTACTCCCTTCCCACAAACGCTACCCAGTCACTTTCTCTTTGGTAACTGTTAGTCCACCCTCGGGTACTGTGAGTCTGCTGATGTCTTTTCCTTCAGTTTTTGTTTGTTATCATACTCCACACATGAGTGAAATCATTTGGTAAATGTATTTCTCCGCCTGTCCTGTTTGACTGAGCATAATACCCTCTACCTTCATCCACGTTATTGCAAATGATAGGATTTGTTTTCTTCTTATGGCTGCTTACTGCACTTTTTAAACTGGATTTCATTCTTCTTTTTTGTTTGTAGTTTCGCTATGTGCTTTCACCATTGCTCTCCTGGTAATGAGCAGTAGCTTTGTGTTAGTCGATATGTACCTATATCTATCTATCTGTCTGTCTATCTATTTATCAATCAATCAATCAACTTTTTGTCTGCCCATCTGTCCTTGTGTACAGAACAGTTAACCACATATCCTGTATCACTTTCCTACACTATGCTTCAAAAAATCCTGCAAAGTATCTAGGCTGTAGAGAGAGCACTTGGTTCACCGAGACCCTTGCAGGACGAGACGGCCACGTGTACCTACAAAACCAGGAAATGGTTGTGCCGGAACTTGAACCCGTGTCTCTGTCCTCTGTCCTCTTTCATCTCCTTCTAACTTGCTGTCTGTATTTAGCCACATTCATTGACTAAGTGCTCCCTGAAGACCACAGATATCATTAATAAGGGCCTGTTGTCTACAGAAAAGTAAACTTGTTGCTTTGCTCACCACCATGTTTGAAGGACATCAGCGTGATCACCGCCGATAGGACGGAGGGTCAAATAGAAAGGAACACCAATTTCTAGACAGAGGCAGTTGGGAGCCAAGAGTGTATTGTGGAGTGACGTGTTTATTTGAGTGTCCAAACTTCCCTCTTTAGGTGGTTATTAGATCTTCTCAATCGTGAACATCATAAAACCCACTGATTTCATTGGCCCAGATGCTTATTATTACAGCAACTCAGTTGTTGAGGTGAGAGAAAATGAGAAGTATGTTGCTGCACCACTATATCTATCGCTGGGAACTGCTGAAACCGAACAAAAAGAATTCACGGTGGTCAGATTGGGCTATTTTCTGCTGACTGTCTCTGGGGACTCAAACAGAATCCATTTGTTTGATAGTTTGTTTTTCAGTTTCACTCGTGTAGGGTACTTGTCCACACACCTTCGGCTTGTAGTTTGTCTGTTGTCCTTCGATCTCAAGTGAGTGCCCTGTAAGTAAGCACGTAGGTGTTTTGAGTTTTTATCCCTTCTTTTAACCCTGTGTCTTTTGTTTGCAGCACTCAGTGCTTGAACTTTTATTCTGATGATTCCGAGCTGTACACTTATTGCACTTAAATAATATTTTATCATTAATCTACAATCACGAGAAGAACATTATTTTTACTATGCTCCCCCTTCACCAAGTCCCCCCGAAAAACCTCTTCAGTCGCTGTCTATCAGCGTAGTGGAATGCTGTGGATCCCTTCACCAAGTCCGCCCCCACAGACCCGTTACAGTCGCTGTCCATCAGTGAGTAGTAAGATGCTATATGATCTCTACTAGTCTTCTCTGTGTTGTACAGTACTCCCCATGCACACCCGACCCCACGCATTATTCATGCTAATCCCAATTACCACTATTCTTTCTCCCCACACTTATCCCTCCCTTCAGACTCACCCTGCCTAGTCTTTTTCCCTTTGGTAACTTTTAGTCAACTCTCGGAATCTGTGAGAGTGCTTCTTTTTTTTCCTTCAGTTTCTCTTTGTTGTTATACTCCACACATGAGTGAAATCACTTGGTACTTGTCTTTCTCCACCTGGCCTATTTCTCTGAACGTACTACCGTCTAGCTCCATCCACGTCATTGCAAATGGTAGTGTTTGCTTTCTTCTAAAGGCTGCTTACTGCAATTTTAAACTGGATTTCATTCTTCTTTTTGTTTGTAGATTAGCTATGTTATTCTCCATTCAACTCCTATTTATGTACAAAAGCTTTGTGTCAATCGATATGTATCTGTATCTATCTGTCTAACGGTCTGTCTATCTATGTATCTATGTATGTAAGTATGTATGTATGTATCTATGGATCTACCTTTCTATCTATCTATCTATCTTCCTATCATCTATCTATGATGTCTATCATCTATCGGTCTATGTACCTATCTTTCTTTCTTTCATCTGTCGTCTGTCTACCTATCTATCTATGAATCAATCACCTTTTTGTCTGCCCATCTATCCTTCCGTACAGAACAGTTAACAATATAGCTTATGTCTCTTTCCTACATTATGCTTCCAGAAATCTTGCAAGGAAGCTAAGCCATAAGGAGAGCACTGTGTTCACCGATACACTTTCAGGTAGAGTCAGCCGCGTGTGCTTACAAAACCAGTAAATGGAGGTGAAAGGACTTGAACCCGTATCTCTGTCCTCTGTCCTCTTATACTTCCTGCTCGCTTGGTGACTTTATTTAGCCACATTCAGTGAGTAAGTGATCCCCGAAGACCACAAGTATCCTTCGTCTGGGCCTGTTGTCGACAGAAAAGTGTACTTGGTTCTTTGCACACCACCATGTTTGAGGGACATCGGTGTGATCACTGCTGATAGGTGGAGGGACAAACATAAAGGAACACCTATTTCTGGACAGGAGCATTTGGGAAATAAGAGTGTGTAGTGGAGTGAAGTGTTTATTTGAGGGTCCAAACGTCCCTCTTTAGATGGTTATTACTTCTTTATATTCGTGAACATCATAAAAAGCAATGATTTTAAAAGCACAGACGCCTATTATTACAGCAATTCATTTGTTGAGGTGGGAGTAAATGAGAAGGAAGTTGCTGCACCACGAAATCTATGCCTGAGCACTGCTGAAACAAAACAAAAAGAATTCACTGTGGCTAGATTGGGCTATTTTCTACTGACTCTCTCTGGGGACTCAAACAGAATCCATTTGTTTGTTTGTTTCTCAGTTTCACTTGTATAGGGTACCTGTCCCTGCCCCTTCAGCTTGTAGTTTGTCTGTGTCCTTGGATCTCAAGTGAGTCTCCAGAAAGGGAGCACGTAGGTGGTCTTGGGTTTTCATCAGTTCTTCTAACCCTGTGTCTTTTGATTGGAGCACTCAAAGCCTGTACTTTTATTCTGATATTTGAGAGCAGTGCTCTTACATCAGTTTGAAATTTTCTTTGTTCTCATTAATATAAAATCACATGCAGAACATTATGTTTTCCAGTCTACCCTCTTCAGCAAGTCCCCCCCAAATCCCAGTTACAGTCGCTGTCCGTCAGCATGTACTAAGATGCTGTAGAATCACTACATGTCTTCTCTGTGTTGTACAGCCCTACCAATGACCCCCCACACTACACATTAAACATGCTAATCCTAATGTCCCCATTCTTTTTACTCGCCCTTATTACTCCCTTCCCACAAACGCTACCCAGTCACTTTCTCTTTGGTAACTGTTAGTCCACCCTCGGGTACTGTGAGTCTGCTGATGTCTTTTCCTTCAGTTTTTCTTTGTTATCATACTCCACACATGAGTGAAATCATTTGGTACATGTATTTCTCCGCCTGGCCTGTTTGACTGAGCATAATACCCTCTACGTCCATCCACGTTATTGCAAATGATAGGATTTGTTTTCTTCTTATGGCTGCTTACTGCACTTTTTAAACTGGATTTCATTCTTCTTTTTTGTTTGTAGTTTCGCTATGTGCTTTCACCATTGCTCTCCTGGTAATGAGCAGTAGCTTTGTGTTAGTCGATATGTACCTATATCTATCTATCTGTCTGTCTATCTATTTATCAATCAATCAATCAACTTTTGTCTGCCCATCTGTCCTTGTGTACAGAACAGTTAACCACATATCCTATATCACTTTCCTACACTATGCTTCCAAAAATCTTGCATAGTATCTAGGCTGTAGAGAGAGCACTGGGTTCACCGAGAGCCTTGCATGTCGAGACGGCCACGTGTACCAACAAAACCAGGAAATGGTTGTGTCGGGACTTGAACCCTTGTCTCTGTCCTCTGTAATCTTTCATCTCCTTCTAATTTGCTGTCTGTAATTAGCCACATTCATTGACTAAGTGCTCCCTGAAGACCACAAGTATCATTCCTCTGTGCCTGTTGTCGACAGAAAAGTAAACTTGTTGCTTTGCTCACCACCATGTTTGAAGGACATCAGCGTGATCACCGCCGATAGGACGGAGGATCAAATAGAAAGGAACACCAATTTCTAGACAGGAGCAGTTGGGAGCCAAGAGTGTATTGTGGAGTGACGTGTTTATTTGGGTGTCCAAACTTCCCTCTTTAGGTGGTTATTAGATCTTCTCAGTCGTGAAATCATAAAACCCACTGATTTCAATGGCCCAGATGCTTATTATTACAGCAACTCAGTTGTTGAGGTGAGAGAAAATGAGAAGTATGCTGCTGCACCACTAAATCTATCGCTGGGAACTGATGAAAGCAAACAAAAATAATTCACTGTGGACAGATACGGCTATTTTCTGCTGACCGTCTCTGGGGACTCAAACACAATCCATTTGTTTAATAGTTTGTTTTTCAGATTCACTCGTGTAAGGTACTTGTCCACACACCTGCTTGTTGTTTTTCTGTGTCCTTGGATCTCAAGTGAGTCTCCTGTAAGTAAGCATGTAGGTGTCTTGAGTTTTTATCCCTTCCTTTAACCCTGTGTCTTTTGTTTGCAGCACTCAGTGCATGACCTTTTATTCTGATGATTCAGAGCTGTACATTTATTGCACTTAAAGAATTTTTTTATCATTAATCTACAATCACGTGAAAAACATTATGTTTACTATGCTACCCTCCTCACCAAGTCCCCCCGAAAAACCTCTTCAGTCGCTATCAGCGTAGTTGAATGCTGTGGATCCCTTCACCATGTCCGCCCCCACAGACCCATTACAGTAATTAACCATCAGTGAGTAGTAAGATGCTATATGATGTCTGCTAGTCTTCTCTGTGTTGTACAGTACTCCTTATGCACACCCGACCCCACGCATTATTTATGCTAATCCCAATTACCACTATTCTTTCTCCCCACACTTATCCCTCCCTTCAGACTCACCCTGCCTAGTCTTTTTCCCTTTGGTATCTTTTAGTCAACTCTCGGATTCTGTGAGAGTGCTTCTTTTTTTTTCCTTCAGTTTCTCTTTGTTGTTATACTCCACACATGAGTGAAATCACTTGGTACTTGTCTTTCTCCACCTGGCCTATTTCTCTGAACGTACTACCGTCTAGCTCCATCCACGTCATTGCAAATGGTAGTGTTTGTTTTCTTCTAAAGGCTGCTTACTGCAATTTTAAACTGGATTTCATTCTTCCTTTTTGTTTGTAGATTAGCTATGTTATTCAACATTCAACTCCTATTTATGAACAATAGCTTTGTGTCAATCGATATGTATCTGTATCTATCTGTCTAACGGTCTGTCTATCTATGTATCTATGTATGTAAGTATGTATGTATGTATCTATGGATCTACCTTTCTATCTATCTTCCTATCATCTATCTATGATCTCTATAATCTATCGGTCTATGTACATATCTATCTTTCTTTCATCTGTCGTCTGTCTACCTATCTATCTATGAATCAATCACCTTTTTGTCTGCCCATCTATCCTTCCGTACAGAACAGTTAACAATATAGCTTATGTCTCTTTCCCATATTATGCTTCCAGAAATCTTGCAAGGAAGCTAAGCCATAAGGAGAGCACTGTGTTCACCGATACACTTTCAGGTAGAGTCAGCCGCGTGTGCTTACAAAACCAGTAAATGGAGGTGAAAGGACTTGAACCCGTATCTCTGTCCTCTGTCCTCTTATACTTCCTGCTCGCTTGGTGACTTTATTTAGCCACATTCAGTGAGTAAGTGATCCCCGAAGACCACAAGTATCCTTCGTCTGGGCCTGTTGTCGACAGAAAAGTGTACTTGGTTCTTTGCACACCACCATGTTTGAGGGACATCGGTGTGATCACTGCTGATAGGTGGAGGGACAAACATAAAGAACACCTATTTCTGGACAGGAGCATTTGGAAATAAGAGTGTGTAGTGGAGTGAAGTGTTTATTTGAGGGTCCAAACGTCCCTCTTTAGATGGTTATTACTTCTTTACATTCGTGAACATCATAAAAAGCAATGATTTTAAAAGCGCAGACGCCTATTATTACAGCAATTCATTTGTTGAGGTGGGAGGAAATGAGAAGGAAGTTGCTGCACCACGAAATCTATGCCTGAGCACTGCTGAAACAAAACAAAAAGAATTCACGGTGGCTAGATTGGGCTATTTTCTACTGACTCTCTCTGGGGACTCAAACAGAATCCATTTGTTTGTTTGTTTCTCAGTTTCACTTGTATAGGGTACCTGTCCCTGCCCCTTCAGCTTGTAGTTTGTCTGTGTCCTTGGATCTCAAGTGAGTCTCCAGAAAGGGAGCACGTAGGTGGTCTTGAGTTTTCATCAGTTCTTCTAACCCTGTGTCTTTTGATTGGAGCACTCAAAGCCTGTACTTTTATTCTGATATTTGAGAGCAGTGCTCTTACATCAGTTTGAAATTTTCTTTGTTCTCATTAATATAAAATCACATGCAGAACATTATGTTTTCCAGTCTACCCTCTTCAGCTAGTCCCCCCCAAATCCCAGTTACAGTCGCTGTCCGTCAGCATGTACTAAGATGCTGTAGAATCACTACATGTCTTCTCTGTGTTGTACAGCCCTACCAATAACCCCCCACACTACACATTAAACATGCTAATCCTAATGTCCCCATTCTTTTTCCTCGCCCTTATTACTCCCTTCCCACAAACGCTACCCAGTCACTTTCTCTTTGGTAACTGTTAGTCCACCCTCGGGTACTGTGAGTCTGCTGATGTCTTTTCCTTCAGTTTTTCTTTGTTATCATACTCCACACATGAGTGAAATCATTTGGTAAATGTATTTCTCTGCCTGGCCTGTTTGACTGAGCATAATACCCTCTACCTCCATCCACGTTATTGCAAATGATAGGATTTGTTTTCTTCTTATGGCTGCTTACTGCACTTTTTAAACTGGATTTCATTCTTCTTTTTTGTTTGTAGTTTCGCTATGTGCTTTCACCATTGCTCTCCTGGTAATGAGCAGTAGCTTTGTGTTAGTCGATATGTACCTATATCTATCTATCTGTCTGTCTATCTATTTATCAATCAATCAATCAACTTTTTGTCTGCCCATCTGTCCTTGTGTACAGAACAGTTAACCACATATCCTGTATCACTTTCCTACACTATGCTTCAAAAAATCCTGCAAAGTATCTAGGCTGTAGAGAGAGCACTGGGTTCACCGAGACCCTTGCAGGACGAGACGGCCACGTGTACCTACAAAACCAGGAAATGGTTGTGCCGGAACTTGAACCCGTGTCTCTGTCCTCTGTCCTCTTTCATCTCCTTCTAACTTGCTGTCTGTATTTAGCCACATTCATTGACTAAGTGCTCCCTGAAGACCACAGATATCATTAATAAGGGCCTGTTGTCTACAGAAAAGTAAACTTGTTGCTTTGCTCACCACCATGTTTGAAGGACATCAGCGTGATCACCGCCGATAGGACGGAGGGTCAAATAGAAAGGAACACCAATTTCTAGACAGAGGCAGTTGGGAGCCAAGAGTGTATTGTGGAGTGACGTGTTTATTTGAGTGTCCAAACTTCCCTCTTTAGGTGGTTATTAGATCTTCTCAATCGTGAACATCATAAAACCCACTGATTTCATTGGCCCAGATGCTTATTATTACAGCAACTCAGTTGTTGAGGTGAGAGAAAATGAGAAGTATGTTGCTGCACCACTATATCTATCGCTGGGAACTGCTGAAACCAAACAAAAAGAATTCACGGTGGTCAGATAGGGCTATTTTCTGCTGACTGTCTCTGGGGACTCAAACAGAATCCATTTGTTTGATAGTTTGTTTTTCAGTTCCACTCGTGTAGGGTACTTGTCCACACACCTTCGGCTTGTAGTTTGTCTGTTGTCCTTGGATCTCAAGTGAGTCCCCTGTAAGTAAGCACGTAGGTGTTTTGAGTTTTTATCCCTTCTTTTAACCCTGTGTCTTTTGTTTGCAGCACTCAGTGCTTGAACTTTTATTCTGATGATTCCGAGCTGTACACTTATTGCACTTAAATAATATTTTATCATTAATCTACAATCACGAGAAGAACATTATTTTTACTATGCTCCCCCCTTCACCAAGTCCCCCCGAAAAACCTCTTCAGTCGCTGTCTATCAGCGTAATGGAATGCTGTGGATCCCTTCACCAAGTCCGCCCCCACAGACCCGTTACAGTCGCTGTCCATCAGTGAGTAGTAAGATGCTATATGATCTCTACTAGTCTTCTCTGTGTTGTACAGTACTCCCCATGCACACCCGACCCCACGCATTATTCATGCTAATCCCAATTACCACTATTCTTTCTCCCCACACTTATCCCTCCCTTCAGACTCACCCTGCCTAGTCTTTTTCCCTTTGGTAACTTTTAGTCAACTCTCGGAATCTGTGAGAGTGCTTCTTTTTTTTCCTTCAGTTTCTCTTTGTTGTTATACTCCACACATGAGTGAAATCACTTGGTACTTGTCTTTCTCCACCTGGCCTATTTCTCTGAACGTACTACCGTCTAGCTCCATCCACGTCACTGCAAATGGTAGTGTTTGCTTTCTTCTAAAGGCTGCTTACTGCAATTTTAAACTGGATTTCATTCTTCCTTTTTGTTTGTAGATTAGCTATGTTATTCACCATTCAACTCCTATTTATGTACAATAGCTTTGTGTCAATCGATATGTATCTGTATCTATCTGTCTAACGGTCTGTCTATCTATGTATCTATGTATGTAAGTATGTATGTATGTATCTATGGATCTACCTTTCTATCTATCTATCTATCTTCCTATCATCTATCTATGATGTCTATCATCTATCGGTCTATGTACCTATCTTTCTTTCTTTCATCTGTCGTCTGTCTACCTATCTATCTATGAATCAATCACCTTTTTGTCTGCCCATCTATCCTTCTGTACAGAACAGTTAAAAACATAGCTTATGTCTCTTTCCTACAATATGCTTCCAGAAATCTTGCAAGGTAGCTAAGCCATAAGGAGAGCACTGTGTTCACCGATACACTTTCAGGTAGAGTCAGCCGCGTGTGCTTACAAAACCAGTAAATGGAGGTGAAAGGACTTGAACCCGTATCTCTGTCCTCTGTCCTCTTATAATTCCTGCTCGCTTGGTGACTTTATTTAGCCACATTCAGTGAGTAAGTGATCCCCGAAGACCACAAGTATCCTTCGTCTGGGCCTGTTGTCGACAGAAAAGTGTACTTGGTTCTTTGCACACCACCATGTTTGAGGGACATCGGTGTGATCACTGCTGATAGGTGGAGGGACAAACATAAAGGAACACCTATTTCTGGACAGGAGCATTTGGAAATAAGAGTGTGTAGTGGAGTGAAGTGTTTATTTGAGGGTCCAAACGTCCCTCTTTAGATGGTTATTACTTCTTTACATTCGTGAACATCATAAAAAGCAATGATTTTAAAAGCGCAGACGCCTATTATTACAGCAATTCATTTGTTGAGGTGGGAGGAAATGAGAAGGAAGTTGCTGCACCACGAAATCTATGCCTGAGCACTGCTGAAACAAAACAAAAAGAATTCACGGTGGCTAGATTGGGCTATTTTCTACTGACTCTCTCTGGGGACTCAAACAGAATCCATTTGTTTGTTTGTTTCTCAGTTTCACTTGTATAGGGTACCTGTCCCTGCCCCTTCAGCTTGTAGTTTGTCTGTGTCCTTGGATCTCAAGTGAGTCTCCAGAAAGGGAGCACGTAGGTGGTCTTGAGTTTTCATCAGTTCTTCTAACCCTGTGTCTTTTGATTGGAGCACTCAAAGCCTGTACTTTTATTCTGATATTTGAGAGCAGTGCTCTTACATCAGTTTGAAATTTTCTTTGTTCTCATTAATATAAAATCACATGCAGAACATTATGTTTTCCAGTCTACCCTCTTCAGCTAGTCCCCCCCAAATCCCAGGTACATCGCTGTCCGTCAGCATGTACTAAGATGCTGTAGAATCACTACATGTCTTCTCTGTGTTGTACAGCCCTACCAATAACCCCCCACACTACACATTAAACATGCTAATCCTAATGTCCCCATTCTTTTTCCTCGCCCTTATTACTCCCTTCCCACAAACGCTACCCAGTCACTTTCTCTTTGGTAACTGTTAGTCCACCCTCGGGTACTGTGAGTCTGCTGATGTCTTTTCCTTCAGTTTTTCTTTGTTATCATACTCCACACATGAGTGAAATCATTTGGTAAATGTATTTCTCTGCCTGGCCTGTTTGACTGAGCATAATACCCTCTACCTCCATCCACGTTATTGCAAATGATAGGATTTGTTTTCTTCTTATGGCTGCTTACTGCACTTTTTAAACTGGATTTCATTCTTCTTTTTTGTTTGTAGTTTCGCTATGTGCTTTCACCATTGCTCTCCTGGTAATGAGCAGTAGCTTTGTGTTAGTCGATATGTACCTATATCTATCTATCTGTCTGTCTATCTATTTATCAATCAATCAATCAACTTTTTGTCTGCCCATCTGTCCTTGTGTACAGAACAGTTAACCACATATCCTGTATCACTTTCCTACACTATGCTTCAAAAAATCCTGCAAAGTATCTAGGCTGTAGAGAGAGCACTGGGTTCACCGAGACCCTTGCAGGACGAGACGGCCACGTGTACCTACAAAACCAGGAAATGGTTGTGCCAGAACTTGAACCCGTGTCTCTGTCCTCTGTCCTCTTTCATCTCCTTCTAACTTGCTGTCTGTATTTAGCCACATTCATTGACTAAGTGCTCCCTGAAGACCACAGATATCATTAATAAGGGCCTGTTGTCTACAGAAAAGTAAACTTGTTGCTTTGCTCACCACCATGTTTGAAGGACATCAGCGTGATCACCGCTGATAGGACGGAGGGTCAAATAGAAAGGAACACCAATTTCTAGACAGAGGCAGTTGGGAGCCAAGAGTGTATTGTGGAGTGACGTGTTTATTTGAGTGTCCAAACTTCCCTCTTTAGGTGGTTATTAGATCTTCTCAATCGTGAACATCATAAAACCCACTGATTTCATTGGCCCAGATGCTTATTATTACAGCAACTCAGTTGTTGAGGTGAGAGAAAATGAGAAGTATGTTGCTGCACCACTATATCTATCGCTGGGAACTGCTGAAACCAAACAAAAAGAATTCACGGTGGTCAGATAGGGCTATTTTCTGCTGACTGTCTCTGGGGACTCAAACAGAATCCATTTGTTTGATAGTTTGTTTTTCAGTTTCACTCGTGTAGGGTACTTGTCCACACACCTTCGGCTTGTAGTTTGTCTGTTGTCCTTGGATCTCAAGTGAGTCCCCTGTAAGTAAGCACGTAGGTGTTTTGAGTTTTTATCCCTTCTTTTAACCCTGTGTCTTTTGTTTGCAGCACTCAGTGCTTGAACTTTTATTCTGATGATTCAGAGCTGTACACTTATTGCACTTAAATAATATTTTATCATTAATCTACAATCACGAGAAGAACATTATTTTTACTGTGCTCCCCCCTTCACCAAGTCCCCCCGAAAAACCTCTTCAGTCGCTGTCTATCAGCGTAGTGGAATGCTGTGGATCCCTTCACCAAGTCCGCCCCCACAGACCCGTTACAGTCGCTGTCCATCAGTGAGTAGTAAGATGCTATATGATCTCTACTAGTCTTCTCTGTGTTGTACAGTACTCCCCATGCACACCCGACCCCACGCATTATTCATGCTAATCCCAATTACCACTATTCTTTCTCCCCACACTTATCCCTCCCTTCAGACTCACCCTGCCTAGTCTTTTTCCCTTTGGTAACTTTTTGTCAACTCTCGGAATCTGTGAGAGTGCTTCTTTTTTTTCCTTCAGTTTCTCTTTGTTGTTATACTCCACACATGAGTGAAATCACTTGGTACTTGTCTTTCTCCACCTGGCCTATTTCTCTGAACGTACTACCGTCTAGCTCCATCCACGTCACTGCAAATGGTAGTGTTTGCTTTCTTCTAAAGGCTGCTTACTGCAATTTTAAACTGGATTTCATTCTTCCTTTTTGTTTGTAGATTAGCTATGTTATTCACCATTCAACTCCTATTTATGTACAATAGCTTTGTGTCAATCGATATGTATCTGTATCTATCTGTCTAACGGTCTGTCTATCTATGTATCTATGTATGTAAGTATGTATGTATGTATCTATGGATCTACCTTTCTATCTATCTATCTATCTTCCTATCATCTATCTATGATGTCTATCATCTATCGGTCTATGTACCTATCTATCTTTCTTTCATCTGTCGTCTGTCTACCTATCTATCTATGAATCAATCACCTTTTTGTCTGCCCATCTATCCTTCTGTACAGAACAGTTAACAACATAGCTTATGTCTCTTTCCTACAATATGCTTCCAGAAATCTTGCAAGGTAGCTAAGCCATAAGGAGAGCACTGTGTTCACCGATACACTTTCAGGTAGAGTCAGCCGCGTGTGCTTACAAAACCAGTAAATGGAGGTGAAAGGACTTGAACCCGTATCTCTGTCCTCTGTCCTCTTATAATTCCTGCTCGCTTGGTGACTTTATTTAGCCACATTCAGTGAGTAAGTGATCCCCGAAGACCACAAGTATCCTTCGTCTGGGCCTGTTGTCGACAGAAAAGTGTACTTGGTTCTTTGCACACCACCATGTTTGAGGGACATTGGTGTGATCACTGCTGATAGGTGGAGGGACAAACATAAAGGAACACCTATTTCTGGACAGGAGCATTTGGAAATAAGAGTGTGTAGTGGAGTGAAGTGTTTATTTGAGGGTCCAAACGTCCCTCTTTAGATGGTTATTACTTCTTTACATTCGTGAACATCATAAAAAGCAATGATTTTAAAAGCGCAGACGCCTATTATTACAGCAATTCATTTGTTGAGGTGGGAGGAAATGAGAAGGAAGTTGCTGCACCACGAAATCTATGCCTGAGCACTGCTGAAACAAAACAAAAAGAATTCACAGTGGCTAGATTGGGCTATTTTCTACTGACTCTCTCTGGGGACTCAAACAGAATCCATTTGTTTGTTTGTTTCTCAGTTTCACTTGTATAGGGTACCTGTCCCTGCCCCTTCAGCTTGTAGTTTGTCTGTGTCCTTGGATCTCAAGTGAGTCTCCAGAAAGGGAGCACGTAGGTGGTCTTGAGTTTTCATCAGTTCTTCTAACCCTGTGTCTTTTGATTGGAGCACTCAAAGCCTGTACTTTTATTCTGATATTTGAGAGCAGTGCTCTTACATCAGTTTGAAATTTTCTTTGTTCTCATTAATATAAAATCACATGCAGAACATTATGTTTTCCAGTCTACCCTCTTCAGCTAGTCCCCCCCAAATCCCAGTTACATCGCTGTCCGTCAGCATGTACTAAGATGCTGTAGAATCACTACATGTCTTCTCTGTGTTGTACAGCCCTACCAATAACCCCCCACACTACACATTAAACATGCTAATCCTAATGTCCCCATTCTTTTTCCTCGCCCTTATTACTCCCTTCCCACAAACGCTACCCAGTCACTTTCTCTTTGGTAACTGTTAGTCCACCCTCGGGTACTGTGAGTCTGCTGATGTCTTTACCTTCAATTTTTCTTTGTTATCATACTCCACACATGAGTGAAATCATTTGGTACATGTATTTCTCCGCCTGGCCTGTTTGACTGAGCATAATACCCTCTACCTCCATCCACGTTATTGCAAATGATAGGATTTGTTTTCTTCTTATGGCTGCTTACTGCACTTTTTAAACTGGATTTCATTCTTCTTTTTTGTTTGTAGTTTCGCTATGTGCTTTCACCATTGCTCTCCTGGTAATGAGCAGTAGCTTTGTGTTAGTCGATATGTACCTATATCTATCTATCTGTCTGTCTATCTATTTATCAATCAATCAATCAACTTTTTGTCTGCCCATCTGTCCTTGTGTACAGAACAGTTAACCACATATCCTGTATCACTTTCCTACACTATGCTTCAAAAAATCCTGCAAAGTATCTAGGCTGTAGAGAGAGCACTGGGTTCACCGAGACCCTTGCAGGACGAGACGGCCACGTGTACCTACAAAACCAGGAAATGGTTGTGCCAGAACTTGAACCCGTGTCTCTGTCCTCTGTCCTCTTTCATCTCCTTCTAACTTGCTGTCTGTATTTAGCCACATTCATTGACTAAGTGCTCCCTGAAGACCACAGATATCATTAATAAGGGCCTGTTGTCTACAGAAAAGTAAACTTGTTGCTTTGCTCACCACCATGTTTGAAGGACATCAGCGTGATCACCGCTGATAGGACGGAGGGTCAAATAGAAAGGAACACCAATTTCTAGACAGAGGCAGTTGGGAGCCAAGAGTGTATTGTGGAGTGACGTGTTTATTTGAGTGTCCAAACTTCCCTCTTTAGGTGGTTATTAGATCTTCTCAATCGTGAACATCATAAAACCCACTGATTTCATTGGCCCAGATGCTTATTATTACAGCAACTCAGTTGTTGAGGTGAGAGAAAATGAGAAGTATGTTGCTGCACCACTATATCTATCGCTGGGAACTGCTGAAACCAAACAAAAAGAATTCACGGTGGTCAGATAGGGCTATTTTCTGCTGACTGTCTCTGGGGACTCAAACAGAATCCATTTGTTTGATAGTTTGTTTTTCAGTTTCACTCGTGTAGGGTACTTGTCCACACACCTTCGGCTTGTAGTTTGTCTGTTGTCCTTGGATCTCAAGTGAGTCCCCTGTAAGTAAGCACGTAGGTGTTTTGAGTTTTTATCCCTTCTTTTAACCCTGTGTCTTTTGTTTGCAGCACTCAGTGCTTGAACTTTTATTCTGATGATTCCGAGCTGTACACTTATTGCACTTAAATAATATTTTATCATTAATCTACAATCACGAGAAGAACATTATTTTTACTATGCTCCCCCCTTCACCAAGTCCCCCCCGAAAAACCTCTTCAGTCGCTGTCTATCAGCGTAGTGGAATGCTGTGGATCCCTTCACCAAGTCCGCCCCCACAGACCCGTTACAGTCGCTGTCCATCAGTGAGTAGTAAGATGCTATATGATCTCTACTAGTCTTCTCTGTGTTGTACAGTACTCCCCATGCACACCCGACCCCACGCATTATTCATGCTAATCCCAATTACCACTATTCTTTCTCCCCACACTTATCCCTCCCTTCAGACTCACCCTGCCTAGTCTTTTTCCCTTTGGTAACTTTTAGTCAACTCTCGGAATCTGTGAGAGTGCTTCTTTTTTTTCCTTCAGTTTCTCTTTGTTGTTATACTCCACACATGAGTGAAATCACTTGGTACTTGTCTTTCTCCACCTGGCCTATTTCTCTGAACGTACTACCGTCTAGCTCCATCCACGTCACTGCAAATGGTAGTGTTTGCTTTCTTCTAAAGGCTGCTTACTGCAATTTTAAACTGGATTTCATTCTTCCTTTTTGTTTGTAGATTAGCTATGTTATTCACCATTCAACTCCTATTTATGTACAATAGCTTTGTGTCAATCGATATGTATCTGTATCTATCTGTCTAACGGTCTGTCTATCTATGTATCTATGTATGTAAGTATGTATGTATGTATCTATGGATCTACCTTTCTATCTATCTATCTATCTTCCTATCATCTATCTATGATGTCTATCATCTATCGGTCTATGTACCTATCTATCTTTCTTTCATCTGTCGTCTGTCTACCTATCTATCTATGAATCAATCACCTTTTTGTCTGCCCATCTATCCTTCTGTACAGAACAGTTAACAACATAGCTTATGTCTCTTTCCTACAATATGCTTCCAGAAATCTTGCAAGGTAGCTAAGCCATAAGGAGAGCACTGTGTTCACCGATACACTTTCAGGTAGAGTCAGCCGCGTGTGCTTACAAAACCAGTAAATGGAGGTGAAAGGACTTGAACCCGTATCTCTGTCCTCTGTCCTCTTATAATTCCTGCTCGCTTGGTGACTTTATTTAGCCACATTCAGTGAGTAAGTGATCCCCGAAGACCACAAGTATCCTTCGTCTGGGCCTGTTGTCGACAGAAAAGTGTACTTGGTTCTTTGCACACCACCATGTTTGAGGGACATTGGTGTGATCACTGCTGATAGGTGGAGGGACAAACATAAAGGAACACCTATTTCTGGACAGGAGCATTTGGAAATAAGAGTGTGTAGTGGAGTGAAGTGTTTATTTGAGGGTCCAAACGTCCCTCTTTAGATGGTTATTACTTCTTTACATTCGTGAACATCATAAAAAGCAATGATTTTAAAAGCGCAGACGCCTATTATTACAGCAATTCATTTGTTGAGGTGGGAGGAAATGAGAAGGAAGTTGCTGCACCACGAAATCTATGCCTGAGCACTGCTGAAACAAAACAAAAAGAATTCACGGTGGCTAGATTGGGCTATTTTCTACTGACTCTCTCTGGGGACTCAAACAGAATCCATTTGTTTGTTTGTTTCTCAGTTTCACTTGTATAGGGTACCTGTCCCTGCCCCTTCAGCTTGTAGTTTGTCTGTGTCCTTGGATCTCAAGTGAGTCTCCAGAAAGGGAGCACGTAGGTGGTCTTGAGTTTTCATCAGTTCTTCTAACCCTGTGTCTTTTGATTGGAGCACTCAAAGCCTGTACTTTTATTCTGATATTTGAGAGCAGTGCTCTTACATCAGTTTGAAATTTTCTTTGTTCTCATTAATATAAAATCACATGCAGAACATTATGTTTTCCAGTCTACCCTCTTCAGCTAGTCCCCCCCAAATCCCAGGTACATCGCTGTCCGTCAGCATGTACTAAGATGCTGTAGAATCACTACATGTCTTCTCTGTGTTGTACAGCCCTACCAATAACCCCCCACACTACACATTAAACATGCTAATCCTAATGTCCCCATTCTTTTTACTCGCCCTTATTACTCCCTTCCCACAAACGCTACCCAGTCACTTTCTCTTTGGTAACTGTTAGTCCACCCTCGGGTACTGTGAGTCTGCTGATGTCTTTTCCTTCAGTTTTTCTTTGTTATCATACTCCACACATGAGTGAAATCATTTGGTACATGTATTTCTCCGCCTGGCCTGTTTGACTGAGCATAATACCCTCTACGTCCATCCACGTTATTGCAAATGATAGGATTTGTTTTCTTCTTATGGCTGCTTACTGCACTTTTTAAACTGGATTTCATTCTTCTTTTTTGTTTGTAGTTTCGCTATGTGCTTTCACCATTGCTCTCCTGGTAATGAGCAGTAGCTTTGTGTTAGTCGATATGTACCTATATCTATCTATCTGTCTGTCTATCTATTTATCAATCAATCAATCAACTTTTGTCTGCCCATCTGTCCTTGTGTACAGAACAGTTAACCACATATCCTATATCACTTTCCTACACTATGCTTCCAAAAATCTTGCATAGTATCTAGGCTGTAGAGAGAGCACTGGGTTCACCGAGAGCCTTGCATGTCGAGACGGCCACGTGTACCAACAAAACCAGGAAATGGTTGTGTCGGGACTTGAACCCTTGTCTCTGTCCTCTGTAATCTTTCATCTCCTTCTAATTTGCTGTCTGTAATTAGCCACATTCATTGACTAAGTGCTCCCTGAAGACCACAAGTATCATTCCTCTGTGCCTGTTGTCGACAGAAAAGTAAACTTGTTGCTTTGCTCACCACCATGTTTGAAGGACATCAGCGTGATCACCGCCGATAGGACGGAGCTTCAAATAGAAAGGAACACCAATTTCTAGACAGGAGCAGTTGGGAGCCAAGAGTGTATTGTGGAGTGACGTGTTTATTTGGGTGTCCAAACTTCCCTCTTTAGGTGGTTATTAGATCTTCTCAGTCGTGAAATCATAAAACCCACTGATTTCAATGGCCCAGATGCTTATTATTACAGCAACTCAGTTGTTGAGGTGAGAGAAAATGAGAAGTATGCTGCTGCACCACTAAATCTATCGCTGGGAACTGATGAAAGCAAACAAAAATAATTCACTGTGGACAGATACGGCTATTTTCTGCTGACCGTCTCTGGGGACTCAAACACAATCCATTTGTTTAATAGTTTGTTTTTCAGATTCACTCGTGTAAGGTACTTGTCCACACACCTGCTTGTTGTTTTTCTGTGTCCTTGGATCTCAAGTGAGTCTCCTGTAAGTAAGCATGTAGGTGTCTTGAGTTTTTATCCCTTCCTTTAACCCTGTGTCTTTTGTTTGCAGCACTCAGTGCATGACCTTTTATTCTGATGATTCAGAGCTGTACATTTATTGCACTTAAAGAATTTTTTTATCATTAATCTACAATCACGTGAAAAACATTATGTTTACTATGCTACCCTCCTCACCAAGTCCCCCCGAAAAACCTCTTCAGTCGCTATCAGCGTAGTTGAATGCTGTGGATCCCTTCACCATGTCCGCCCCCACAGACCCATTACAGTAATTAACCATCAGTGAGTAGTAAGATGCTATATGATGTCTGCTAGTCTTCTCTGTGTTGTACAGTACTCCTTATGCACACCCGACCCCACGCATTATTCATGCTAATCCCAATTACCACTATTCTTTCTCCCCACACTTATCCCTCCCTTCAGACTCACCCTGCCTAGTCTTTTTCCCTTTGGTATCTTTTAGTCAACTCTCGGATTCTGTGAGAGTGCTTCTTTTTTTTTCCTTCAGTTTCTCTTTGTTGTTATACTCCACTCATGAGTGAAATCACTTGGTACTTGTCTTTCTCCACCTGGCCTATTTCTCTGAACGTACTACCGTCTAGCTCCATCCACGTCATTGCAAATGGTAGTGTTTGTTTTCTTCTAAAGGCTGCTTACTGCAATTTTAAACTGGATTTCATTCTTCCTTTTTGTTTGTAGATTAGCTATGTTATTCAACATTCAACTCCTATTTATGAACAATAGCTTTGTGTCAATCGATATGTATCTGTATCTATCTGTCTAACGGTCTGTCTATCTATGTATCTATGTATGTAAGTATGTATGTATGTATCTATGGATCTACCTTTCTATCTATCTTCCTATCATCTATCTATGATCTCTATAATCTATCGGTCTATGTACATATCTATCTTTCTTTCATCTGTCGTCTGTCTACCTATCTATCTATGAATCAATCACCTTTTTGTCTGCCCATCTATCCTTCCGTACAGAACAGTTAACAATATAGCTTATGTCTCTTTCCCATATTATGCTTCCAGAAATCTTGCAAGGAAGCTAAGCCATAAGGAGAGCACTGTGTTCACCGATACACTTTCAGGTAGAGTCAGCCGCGTGTGCTTACAAAACCAGTAAATGGAGGTGAAAGGACTTGAACCCGTATCTCTGTCCTCTGTCCTCTTATACTTCCTGCTCGCTTGGTGACTTTATTTAGCCACATTCAGTGAGTAAGTGATCCCCGAAGACCACAAGTATCCTTCGTCTGGGCCTGTTGTCGACAGAAAAGTGTACTTGGTTCTTTGCACACCACCATGTTTGAGGGACATCGGTGTGATCACTGCTGATAGGTGGAGGGACAAACATAAAGAACACCTATTTCTGGACAGGAGCATTTGGAAATAAGAGTGTGTAGTGGAGTGAAGTGTTTATTTGAGGGTCCAAACGTCCCTCTTTAGATGGTTATTACTTCTTTACATTCGTGAACATCATAAAAAGCAATGATTTTAAAAGCGCAGACGCCTATTATTACAGCAATTCATTTGTTGAGGTGGGAGGAAATGAGAAGGAAGTTGCTGCACCACGAAATCTATGCCTGAGCACTGCTGAAACAAAACAAAAAGAATTCACGGTGGCTAGATTGGGCTATTTTCTACTGACTCTCTCTGGGGACTCAAACAGAATCCATTTGTTTGTTTGTTTCTCAGTTTCACTTGTATAGGGTACCTGTCCCTGCCCCTTCAGCTTGTAGTTTGTCTGTGTCCTTGGATCTCAAGTGAGTCTCCAGAAAGGGAGCACGTAGGTGGTCTTGAGTTTTCATCAGTTCTTCTAACCCTGTGTCTTTTGATTGGAGCACTCAAAGCCTGTACTTTTATTCTGATATTTGAGAGCAGTGCTCTTACATCAGTTTGAAATTTTCTTTGTTCTCATTAATATAAAATCACATGCAGAACATTATGTTTTCCAGTCTACCCTCTTCAGCTAGTCCCCCCCAAATCCCAGTTACAGTCGCTGTCCGTCAGCATGTACTAAGATGCTGTAGAATCACTACATGTCTTCTCTGTGTTGTACAGCCCTACCAATAACCCCCCACACTACACATTAAACATGCTAATCCTAATGTCCCCATTCTTTTTCCTCGCCCTTATTACTCCCTTCCCACAAACGCTACCCAGTCACTTTCTCTTTGGTAACTGTTAGTCCACCCTCGGGTACTGTGAGTCTGCTGATGTCTTTTCCTTCAGTTTTTCTTTGTTATCATACTCCACACATGAGTGAAATCATTTGGTAAATGTATTTCTCTGCCTGGCCTGTTTGACTGAGCATAATACCCTCTACCTCCATCCACGTTATTGCAAATGATAGGATTTGTTTTCTTCTTATGGCTGCTTACTGCACTTTTTAAACTGGATTTCATTCTTCTTTTTTGTTTGTAGTTTCGCTATGTGCTTTCACCATTGCTCTCCTGGTAATGAGCAGTAGCTTTGTGTTAGTCGATATGTACCTATATCTATCTATCTGTCTGTCTATCTATTTATCAATCAATCAATCAACTTTTTGTCTGCCCATCTGTCCTTGTGTACAGAACAGTTAACCACATATCCTGTATCACTTTCCTACACTATGCTTCAAAAAATCCTGCAAAGTATCTAGGCTGTAGAGAGAGCACTGGGTTCACCGAGACCCTTGCAGGACGAGACGGCCACGTGTACCTACAAAACCAGGAAATGGTTGTGCCGGAACTTGAACCCGTGTCTCTGTCCTCTGTCCTCTTTCATCTCCTTCTAACTTGCTGTCTGTATTTAGCCACATTCATTGACTAAGTGCTCCCTGAAGACCACAGATATCATTAATAAGGGCCTGTTGTCTACAGAAAAGTAAACTTGTTGCTTTGCTCACCACCATGTTTGAAGGACATCAGCGTGATCACCGCCGATAGGACGGAGGGTCAAATAGAAAGGAACACCAATTTCTAGACAGAGGCAGTTGGGAGCCAAGAGTGTATTGTGGAGTGACGTGTTTATTTGAGTGTCCAAACTTCCCTCTTTAGGTGGTTATTAGATCTTCTCAATCGTGAACATCATAAAACCCACTGATTTCATTGGCCCAGATGCTTATTATTACAGCAACTCAGTTGTTGAGGTGAGAGAAAATGAGAAGTATGTTGCTGCACCACTATATCTATCGCTGGGAACTGCTGAAACCAAACAAAAAGAATTCACGGTGGTCAGATAGGGCTATTTTCTGCTGACTGTCTCTGGGGACTCAAACAGAATCCATTTGTTTGATAGTTTGTTTTTCAGTTCCACTCGTGTAGGGTACTTGTCCACACACCTTCGGCTTGTAGTTTGTCTGTTGTCCTTGGATCTCAAGTGAGTCCCCTGTAAGTAAGCACGTAGGTGTTTTGAGTTTTTATCCCTTCTTTTAACCCTGTGTCTTTTGTTTGCAGCACTCAGTGCTTGAACTTTTATTCTGATGATTCCGAGCTGTACACTTATTGCACTTAAATAATATTTTATCATTAATCTACAATCACGAGAAGAACATTATTTTTACTATGCTCCCCCCTTCACCAAGTCCCCCCGAAAAACCTCTTCAGTCGCTGTCTATCAGCGTAATGGAATGCTGTGGATCCCTTCACCAAGTCCGCCCCCACAGACCCGTTACAGTCGCTGTCCATCAGTGAGTAGTAAGATGCTATATGATCTCTACTAGTCTTCTCTGTGTTGTACAGTACTCCCCATGCACACCCGACCCCACGCATTATTCATGCTAATCCCAATTACCACTATTCTTTCTCCCCACACTTATCCCTCCCTTCAGACTCACCCTGCCTAGTCTTTTTCCCTTTGGTAACTTTTAGTCAACTCTCGGAATCTGTGAGAGTGCTTCTTTTTTTTCCTTCAGTTTCTCTTTGTTGTTATACTCCACACATGAGTGAAATCACTTGGTACTTGTCTTTCTCCACCTGGCCTATTTCTCTGAACGTACTACCGTCTAGCTCCATCCACGTCACTGCAAATGGTAGTGTTTGCTTTCTTCTAAAGGCTGCTTACTGCAATTTTAAACTGGATTTCATTCTTCCTTTTTGTTTGTAGATTAGCTATGTTATTCACCATTCAACTCCTATTTATGTACAATAGCTTTGTGTCAATCGATATGTATCTGTATCTATCTGTCTAACGGTCTGTCTATCTATGTATCTATGTATGTAAGTATGTATGTATGTATCTATGGATCTACCTTTCTATCTATCTATCTATCTTCCTATCATCTATCTATGATGTCTATCATCTATCGGTCTATGTACCTATCTTTCTTTCTTTCATCTGTCGTCTGTCTACCTATCTATCTATGAATCAATCACCTTTTTGTCTGCCCATCTATCCTTCTGTACAGAACAGTTAAAAACATAGCTTATGTCTCTTTCCTACAATATGCTTCCAGAAATCTTGCAAGGTAGCTAAGCCATAAGGAGAGCACTGTGTTCACCGATACACTTTCAGGTAGAGTCAGCCGCGTGTGCTTACAAAACCAGTAAATGGAGGTGAAAGGACTTGAACCCGTATCTCTGTCCTCTGTCCTCTTATAATTCCTGCTCGCTTGGTGACTTTATTTAGCCACATTCAGTGAGTAAGTGATCCCCGAAGACCACAAGTATCCTTCGTCTGGGCCTGTTGTCGACAGAAAAGTGTACTTGGTTCTTTGCACACCACCATGTTTGAGGGACATCGGTGTGATCACTGCTGATAGGTGGAGGGACAAACATAAAGGAACACCTATTTCTGGACAGGAGCATTTGGAAATAAGAGTGTGTAGTGGAGTGAAGTGTTTATTTGAGGGTCCAAACGTCCCTCTTTAGATGGTTATTACTTCTTTACATTCGTGAACATCATAAAAAGCAATGATTTTAAAAGCGCAGACGCCTATTATTACAGCAATTCATTTGTTGAGGTGGGAGGAAATGAGAAGGAAGTTGCTGCACCACGAAATCTATGCCTGAGCACTGCTGAAACAAAACAAAAAGAATTCACGGTGGCTAGATTGGGCTATTTTCTACTGACTCTCTCTGGGGACTCAAACAGAATCCATTTGTTTGTTTGTTTCTCAGTTTCACTTGTATAGGGTACCTGTCCCTGCCCCTTCAGCTTGTAGTTTGTCTGTGTCCTTGGATCTCAAGTGAGTCTCCAGAAAGGGAGCACGTAGGTGGTCTTGAGTTTTCATCAGTTCTTCTAACCCTGTGTCTTTTGATTGGAGCACTCAAAGCCTGTACTTTTATTCTGATATTTGAGAGCAGTGCTCTTACATCAGTTTGAAATTTTCTTTGTTCTCATTAATATAAAATCACATGCAGAACATTATGTTTTCCAGTCTACCCTCTTCAGCTAGTCCCCCCCAAATCCCAGTTACATCGCTGTCCGTCAGCATGTACTAAGATGCTGTAGAATCACTACATGTCTTCTCTGTGTTGTACAGCCCTACCAATAACCCCCCACACTACACATTAAACATGCTAATCCTAATGTCCCCATTCTTTTTCCTCGCCCTTATTACTCCCTTCCCACAAACGCTACCCAGTCACTTTCTCTTTGGTAACTGTTAGTCCACCCTCGGGTACTGTGAGTCTGCTGATGTCTTTTCCTTCAGTTTTTCTTTGTTATCATACTCCACACATGAGTGAAATCATTTGGTAAATGTATTTCTCTGCCTGGCCTGTTTGACTGAGCATAATACCCTCTACCTCCATCCACGTTATTGCAAATGATAGGATTTGTTTTCTTCTTATGGCTGCTTACTGCACTTTTTAAACTGGATTTCATTCTTCTTTTTTGTTTGTAGTTTCGCTATGTGCTTTCACCATTGCTCTCCTGGTAATGAGCAGTAGCTTTGTGTTAGTCGATATGTACCTATATCTATCTATCTGTCTGTCTATCTATTTATCAATCAATCAATCAACTTTTTGTCTGCCCATCTGTCCTTGTGTACAGAACAGTTAACCACATATCCTGTATCACTTTCCTACACTATGCTTCAAAAAATCCTGCAAAGTATCTAGGCTGTAGAGAGAGCACTGGGTTCACCGAGACCCTTGCAGGACGAGACGGCCACGTGTACCTACAAAACCAGGAAATGGTTGTGCCAGAACTTGAACCCGTGTCTCTGTCCTCTGTCCTCTTTCATCTCCTTCTAACTTGCTGTCTGTATTTAGCCACATTCATTGACTAAGTGCTCCCTGAAGACCACAGATATCATTAATAAGGGCCTGTTGTCTACAGAAAAGTAAACTTGTTGCTTTGCTCACCACCATGTTTGAAGGACATCAGCGTGATCACCGCTGATAGGACGGAGGGTCAAATAGAAAGGAACACCAATTTCTAGACAGAGGCAGTTGGGAGCCAAGAGTGTATTGTGGAGTGACGTGTTTATTTGAGTGTCCAAACTTCCCTCTTTAGGTGGTTATTAGATCTTCTCAATCGTGAACATCATAAAACCCACTGATTTCATTGGCCCAGATGCTTATTATTACAGCAACTCAGTTGTTGAGGTGAGAGAAAATGAGAAGTATGTTGCTGCACCACTATATCTATCGCTGGGAACTGCTGAAACCAAACAAAAAGAATTCACGGTGGTCAGATAGGGCTATTTTCTGCTGACTGTCTCTGGGGACTCAAACAGAATCCATTTGTTTGATAGTTGGTTTTTCAGTTTCACTCGTGTAGGGTACTTGTCCACACACCTTCGGCTTGTAGTTTGTCTGTTGTCCTTGGATCTCAAGTGAGTCCCCTGTAAGTAAGCACGTAGGTGTTTTGAGTTTTTATCCCTTCTTTTAACCCTGTGTCTTTTGTTTGCAGCACTCAGTGCTTGAACTTTTATTCTGATGATTCAGAGCTGTACACTTATTGCACTTAAATAATATTTTATCATTAATCTACAATCACGAGAAGAACATTATTTTTACTATGCTCCCCCCTTCACCAAGTCCCCCCGAAAAACCTCTTCAGTCGCTGTCTATCAGCGTAGTGGAATGCTGTGGATCCCTTCACCAAGTCCGCCCCCACAGACCCGTTACAGTCGCTGTCCATCAGTGAGTAGTAAGATGCTATATGATCTCTACTAGTCTTCTCTGTGTTGTACAGTACTCCCCATGCACACCCGACCCCACGCATTATTCATGCTAATCCCAATTACCACTATTCTTTCTCCCCACACTTATCCCTCCCTTCAGACTCACCCTGCCTAGTCTTTTTCCCTTTGGTAACTTTTTGTCAACTCTCGGAATCTGTGAGAGTGCTTCTTTTTTTTCCTTCAGTTTCTCTTTGTTGTTATACTCCACACATGAGTGAAATCACTTGGTACTTGTCTTTCTCCACCTGGCCTATTTCTCTGAACGTACTACCGTCTAGCTCCATCCACGTCACTGCAAATGGTAGTGTTTGCTTTCTTCTAAAGGCTGCTTACTGCAATTTTAAACTGGATTTCATTCTTCCTTTTTGTTTGTAGATTAGCTATGTTATTCACCATTCAACTCCTATTTATGTACAATAGCTTTGTGTCAATCGATATGTATCTGTATCTATCTGTCTAACGGTCTGTCTATCTATGTATCTATGTATGTAAGTATGTATGTATGTATCTATGGATCTACCTTTCTATCTATCTATCTATCTTCCTATCATCTATCTATGATGTCTATCATCTATCGGTCTATGTACCTATCTATCTTTCTTTCATCTGTCGTCTGTCTACCTATCTATCTATGAATCAATCACCTTTTTGTCTGCCCATCTATCCTTCTGTACAGAACAGTTAACAACATAGCTTATGTCTCTTTCCTACAATATGCTTCCAGAAATCTTGCAAGGTAGCTAAGCCATAAGGAGAGCACTGTGTTCACCGATACACTTTCAGGTAGAGTCAGCCGCGTGTGCTTACAAAACCAGTAAATGGAGGTGAAAGGACTTGAACCCGTATCTCTGTCCTCTGTCCTCTTATAATTCCTGCTCGCTTGGTGACTTTATTTAGCCACATTCAGTGAGTAAGTGATCCCCGAAGACCACAAGTATCCTTCGTCTGGGCCTGTTGTCGACAGAAAAGTGTACTTGGTTCTTTGCACACCACCATGTTTGAGGGACATTGGTGTGATCACTGCTGATAGGTGGAGGGACAAACATAAAGGAACACCTATTTCTGGACAGGAGCATTTGGAAATAAGAGTGTGTAGTGGAGTGAAGTGTTTATTTGAGGGTCCAAACGTCCCTCTTTAGATGGTTATTACTTCTTTACATTCGTGAACATCATAAAAAGCAATGATTTTAAAAGCGCAGACGCCTATTATTACAGCAATTCATTTGTTGAGGTGGGAGGAAATGAGAAGGAAGTTGCTGCACCACGAAATCTATGCCTGAGCACTGCTGAAACAAAACAAAAAGAATTCACGGTGGCTAGATTGGGCTATTTTCTACTGACTCTCTCTGGGGACTCAAACAGAATCCATTTGTTTGTTTGTTTCTCAGTTTCACTTGTATAGGGTACCTGTCCCTGCCCCTTCAGCTTGTAGTTTGTCTGTGTCCTTGGATCTCAAGTGAGTCTCCAGAAAGGGAGCACGTAGGTGGTCTTGAGTTTTCATCAGTTCTTCTAACCCTGTGTCTTTTGATTGGAGCACTCAAAGCCTGTACTTTTATTCTGATATTTGAGAGCAGTGCTCTTACATCAGTTTGAAATTTTCTTTGTTCTCATTAATATAAAATCACATGCAGAACATTATGTTTTCCAGTCTACCCTCTTCAGCTAGTCCCCCCCAAATCCCAGTTACATCGCTGTCCGTCAGCATGTACTAAGATGCTGTAGAATCACTACATGTCTTCTCTGTGTTGTACAGCCCTACCAATAACCCCCCACACTACACATTAAACATGCTAATCCTAATGTCCCCATTCTTTTTCCTCGCCCTTATTACTCCCTTCCCACAAACGCTACCCAGTCACTTTCTCTTTGGTAACTGTTAGTCCACCCTCGGGTACTGTGAGTCTGCTGATGTCTTTTCCTTCAGTTTTTCTTTGTTATCATACTCCACACATGAGTGAAATCATTTGGTAAATGTATTTCTCTGCCTGGCCTGTTTGACTGAGCATAATACCCTCTACCTCCATCCACGTTATTGCAAATGATAGGATTTGTTTTCTTCTTATGGCTGCTTACTGCACTTTTTAAACTGGATTTCATTCTTCTTTTTTGTTTGTAGTTTCGCTATGTGCTTTCACCATTGCTCTCCTGGTAATGAGCAGTAGCTTTGTGTTAGTCGATATGTACCTATATCTATCTATCTGTCTGTCTATCTATTTATCAATCAATCAATCAACTTTTTGTCTGCCCATCTGTCCTTGTGTACAGAACAGTTAACCACATATCCTGTATCACTTTCCTACACTATGCTTCAAAAAATCCTGCAAAGTATCTAGGCTGTAGAGAGAGCACTGGGTTCACCGAGACCCTTGCAGGACGAGACGGCCACGTGTACCTACAAAACCAGGAAATGGTTGTGCCAGAACTTGAACCCGTGTCTCTGTCCTCTGTCCTCTTTCATCTCCTTCTAACTTGCTGTCTGTATTTAGCCACATTCATTGACTAAGTGCTCCCTGAAGACCACAGATATCATTAATAAGGGCCTGTTGTCTACAGAAAAGTAAACTTGTTGCTTTGCTCACCACCATGTTTGAAGGACATCAGCGTGATCACCGCTGATAGGACGGAGGGTCAAATAGAAAGGAACACCAATTTCTAGACAGAGGCAGTTGGGAGCCAAGAGTGTATTGTGGAGTGACGTGTTTATTTGAGTGTCCAAACTTCCCTCTTTAGGTGGTTATTAGATCTTCTCAATCGTGAACATCATAAAACCCACTGATTTCATTGGCCCAGATGCTTATTATTACAGCAACTCAGTTGTTGAGGTGAGAGAAAATGAGAAGTATGTTGCTGCACCACTATATCTATCGCTGGGAACTGCTGAAACCAAACAAAAAGAATTCACGGTGGTCAGATAGGGCTATTTTCTGCTGACTGTCTCTGGGGACTCAAACAGAATCCATTTGTTTGATAGTTTGTTTTTCAGTTTCACTCGTGTAGGGTACTTGTCCACACACCTTCGGCTTGTAGTTTGTCTGTTGTCCTTGGATCTCAAGTGAGTCCCCTGTAAGTAAGCACGTAGGTGTTTTGAGTTTTTATCCCTTCTTTTAACCCTGTGTCTTTTGTTTGCAGCACTCAGTGCTTGAACTTTTATTCTGATGATTCCGAGCTGTACACTTATTGCACTTAAATAATATTTTATCATTAATCTACAATCACGAGAAGAACATTATTTTTACTATGCTCCCCCCTTCACCAAGTCCCCCCCGAAAAACCTCTTCAGTCGCTGTCTATCAGCGTAGTGGAATGCTGTGGATCCCTTCACCAAGTCCGCCCCCACAGACCCGTTACAGTCGCTGTCCATCAGTGAGTAGTAAGATGCTATATGATCTCTACTAGTCTTCTCTGTGTTGTACAGTACTCCCCATGCACACCCGACCCCACGCATTATTCATGCTAATCCCAATTACCACTATTCTTTCTCCCCACACTTATCCCTCCCTTCAGACTCACCCTGCCTAGTCTTTTTCCCTTTGGTAACTTTTAGTCAACTCTCGGAATCTGTGAGAGTGCTTCTTTTTTTTCCTTCAGTTTCTCTTTGTTGTTATACTCCACACATGAGTGAAATCACTTGGTACTTGTCTTTCTCCACCTGGCCTATTTCTCTGAACGTACTACCGTCTAGCTCCATCCACGTCACTGCAAATGGTAGTGTTTGCTTTCTTCTAAAGGCTGCTTACTGCAATTTTAAACTGGATTTCATTCTTCCTTTTTGTTTGTAGATTAGCTATGTTATTCACCATTCAACTCCTATTTATGTACAATAGCTTTGTGTCAATCGATATGTATCTGTATCTATCTGTCTAACGGTCTGTCTATCTATGTATCTATGTATGTAAGTATGTATGTATGTATCTATGGATCTACCTTTCTATCTATCTATCTTCCTATCATCTATCTATGATGTCTATCATCTATCGGTCTATGTACCTATCTTTCTTTCTTTCATCTGTCGTCTGTCTACCTATCTATCTATGAATCAATCACCTTTTTGTCTGCCCATCTATCCTTCTGTACAGAACAGTTAACAACATAGCTTATGTCTCTTTCCTACAATATGCTTCCAGAAATCTTGCAAGGTAGCTAAGCCATAAGGAGAGCACTGTGTTCACCGATACACTTTCAGGTAGAGTCAGCCGCGTGTGCTTACAAAACCAGTAAATGGAGGTGAAAGGACTTGAACCCGTATCTCTGTCCTCTGTCCTCTTATAATTCCTGCTCGCTTGGTGACTTTATTTAGCCACATTCAGTGAGTAAGTGATCCCCGAAGACCACAAGTATCCTTCGTCTGGGCCTGTTGTCGACAGAAAAGTGTACTTGGTTCTTTGCACACCACCATGTTTGAGGGACATTGGTGTGATCACTGCTGATAGGTGGAGGGACAAACATAAAGGAACACCTATTTCTGGACAGGAGCATTTGGAAATAAGAGTGTGTAGTGGAGTGAAGTGTTTATTTGAGGGTCCAAACGTCCCTCTTTAGATGGTTATTACTTCTTTACATTCGTGAACATCATAAAAAGCAATGATTTTAAAAGCGCAGACGCCTATTATTACAGCAATTCATTTGTTGAGGTGGGAGGAAATGAGAAGGAAGTTGCTGCACCACGAAATCTATGCCTGAGCACTGCTGAAACAAAACAAAAAGAATTCACTGTGGCTAGATTGGGCTATTTTCTACTGACTCTCTCTGGGGACTCAAACAGAATCCATTTGTTTGTTTGTTTCTCTGTTTCACTTCTATAGGGTACCTGTCCCTGCCCCTTCAGCTTGTAGTTTGTCTGTGTCCTTGGATCTCAAGTGAGTCTCCAGAAAGGGAGCACGTAGGTGGTCTTGAGTTTTCATCAGTTCTTCTAACCCTGTGTCTTTTGATTGGAGCACTCAAAGCCTGTACTTTTATTCTGATATTTGAGAGCAGTGCTCTTACATCAGTTTGAAATTTTCTTTGTTCTCATTAATATAAAATCACATGCAGAACATTATGTTTTCCAGTCTACAATCTTCAGCTAGTCCCCCCCAAATCCCAGTTACAGTCGCTGTCCGTCAGCATGTACTAAGATGCTGTAGAATCACTACATGTCTTCTCTGTGTTGTACAGCCCTACCAATGACCCCCCACACTACACATTAAACATACTAATCCTAATGTCCCCATTCTTTTTACTCGCCCTTATTACTCCCTTCCCACAAACGCTTCCCAGTCACTTTCTCTTTGGTAACTGTTAGTCCACCCTCGGGTACTGTGAGTCTGCTGATGTCTTTTCCTTCAGTTTTTCTTTGTTATCATACTCCACACATGAGTGAAATCATTTGGTAAATGTATTTCTCCGCCTGGCCTGTTTGACTGAGCATAATACCCTCTACCTTCATCCACGTTATTGCAAATGATAGGATTTGTTTTCTTCTTATGGCTGCTTACTGCACATTTTAAACTGCATTTCATTCTTCTTTTTTGTTTGTAGTTTCGCTATGTGCTTTCACCATTGCTCTCCTGGTAATGAGCAGTAGCTTTGTGTTAGTCGATATGTACCTATATCTATCTATCTGTCTGTCTATCTATTTATCAATCAATCAATCAACTTTTTGTCTGCCCATCTGTCCTTGTGTACAGAACAGTTAACCACATATCCTGTATCACTTTCCTACACTATGCTTCAAAAAATCCTGCAAAGTATCTAGGCTGTAGAGAGAACACTTGGTTCACCGAGACCCTTGCAGGACGAGACGGCCACGTGTACCTACAAAACCAGGAAATGGTTGTGCCGGAACTTGAACCCGTGTCTCTGTCCTCTGTCCTCTTTCATCTCCTTCTAACTTGCTGTCTGTATTTAGCCACATTCATTGACTAAGTGCTCCCTGAAGACCACAGATATCATTAATAAGGGCCTGTTGTCTACAGAAAAGTAAACTTGTTGCTTTGCTCACCACCATGTTTGAAGGACATCAGCGTGATCACCGCCGATAGGACGGAGGGTCAAATAGAAAGGAACACCAATTTCTAGACAGAGGCAGTTGGGAGCCAAGAGTGTATTGTGGAGTGACGTGTGTATTTGACTGTCCAAACTTCCCTCTTTAGGTGGTTATTAGATCTTCTCAATCGTGAACATCATAAAACCCACTGATTTCATTGGCCCAGATGCTTATTATTTCAGCAACTCAGTTGTTGAGGTGAGAGAAAATGAGAAGTATGTTGCTGCACCACTATATCTATCGCTGGGAACTGCTGAAACCAAACAAAAAGAATTCACAGTGGTTAGATAGGGCTATTTTCTGCTGACTGTCTCTGGGGACTCAAACAGAATCCATTTGTTTGATAGTTTGTTTTTCAGTTTCACTCGTGTAGGGTACTTGTCCACACACCTTCGGCTTGTAGTTTGTCTGTTGTCCTTGGATCTCAAGTGAGTCCCCTGTAAGTAAGCACGTAGGTGTTTTGAGTTTTTATCCCTTCTTTTAACCCTGTGTCTTTTGTTTGCAGCACTCAGTGCTTGAACTTTTATTCTGATGATTCCGAGCTGTACACTTATTGCACTTAAATAATATTTTATCATTAATATACAATCACGAGAAGAACATTATTTTTACTATGCTCCCCCCTTCACCAAGTCCCCCCGAAAAACCTCTTCAGTCGCTGTCTATCAGCGTAGTGGAATGCTGTGGATCCCTTCACCAAGTCCGCCCCCACAGACCCGTTACAGTCGCTGTCCATCAGTGAGTAGTAAGATGCTATATGATCTCTACTAGTCTTCTCTGTGTTGTACAGTACTCCCCATGCACACCCGACCCCACGCATTATTCATGCTAATCCCAATTACCACTATTCTTTCTCCCCACACTTATCCCTCCCTTCAGACTCACCCTGCCTAGTCTTTTTCCCTTTGGTAACTTTTAGTCAACTCTCGGAATCTGTGAGAGTGCTTCTTTTTTTTCCTTCAGTTTCTCTTTGTTGTTATACTCCACACATGAGTGAAATCACTTGGTACTTGTCTTTCTCCACCTGGCCTATTTCTCTGAACGTACTACCATCTTGCTCCATCCACGTCATAGCAAATGGTAGTGTTTGCTTTCTTCTAAAGGCTGCTTACTGCAATTTTAAACTGGATTTCATTCTTTCTTTTTGTTTGTAGATTAGCTATGTTATTCACCATTCAACTCCTATTTATGTACAATAGCTTTGTGTCAATCGATATGTATCTGTATCTATCTGTCTAACGGTCTGTCTATCTATGTATCTATGTATGTAAGTATGTATGTATGTATCTATGGATCTACCTTTCTATCTATCTATCTATCTTCCTATCATCTATCTATGATGTCTATCATCTATCGGTCTATGTACCTATCTTTCTTTCTTTCATCTGTCGTCTGTCTACCTATCTATCTATGAATCAATCACCTTTTTGTCTGCCCATCTATCCTTCTGTACAGAACACTTAACAACATAGCTTATGTCTCTTTCCTACTATATGCTTCCAGAAATCTTGCAAGGTAGCTAAGCCATAAGGAGAGCACTGTGTTCACCGATACACTTTCAGGTAGAGTCAGCCGCGTGTGCTTACAAAACCAGTAAATGGAGGTGAAAGGACTTGAACCCGTATCTCTGTCCTCTGTCCTCTTATAATTCCTGCTCGCTTGGTGACTTTATTTAGCCACATTCAGTGAGTAAGTGATCCCCGAAGACCACAAGTATCCTTCGTCTGGGCCTGTTGTCGACAGAAAAGTGTACTTGGTTCTTTGCACACCACCATGTTTGAGGGACATTGGTGTGATCACTGCTGATAGGTGGAGGGACAAACATAAAGGAACACCTATTTCTGGACAGGAGCATTTGGAAATAAGAGTGTGTAGTGGAGTGAAGTGTTTATTTGAGGGTCCAAACGTCCCTCTTTAGATGGTTATTACTTCTTTACATTCGTGAACATCATAAAAAGCAATGATTTTAAAAGCGCAGACGCCTATTATTACAGCAATTCATTTGTTGAGGTGGGAGGAAATGAGAAGGAAGTTGCTGCACCACGAAATCTATGCCTGAACACTGCTGAAACAAAACAAAAAGAATTCACTGTGGCTAGATTGGGCTATTTTCTACTGACTCTCTCTGGGGACTCAAACAGAATCCATTTGTTTGTTTGTTTCTCAGTTTCACTTGTATAGGGTACCTGTCCCTGCCCCTTCAGCTTGTAGTTTGTCTGTGTCCTTGGATCTCAAGTGAGTCTCCAGAAAGGGAGCACGTAGGTGGTCTTGAGTTTTCATCAGTTCTTCTAACCCTGTGTCTTTTGATTGGAGCACTCAAAGCCTGTACTTTTATTCTGATATTTGAGAGCAGTGCTCTTACATCAGTTTGAAATTTTCTTTGTTCTCATTAATATAAAATCACATGCAGAACATTATGTTTTCCAGTCTACCCTCTTCAGCTAGTCACCCCCAAATCCCAGTTACAGTCGCTGTCCGTCAGCATGTACTAAGATGCTGTAGAATCACTACATGTCTTCTCTGTGTTGTACAGCCCTACCAATGACCCCCCACACTACACATTAAACATACTAATCCTAATGTCCCCATTCTTTTTACTAGCCCTTATTACTCCCTTCCCACAAACGCTACCCAGTCACTTTCTCTTTGGTAACTGTTAGTCCACCCTCGGGTACTGTGAGTCTGCTGATGTCTTTTCCTTCAGTTTTTCTTTGTTATCATACTCCACACATGAGTGAAATCATTTGGTAAATGTATTTCTCCGCCTGGCCTGTTTGACTGAGCATAATACCCTCTACCTCCATCCACGTTATTGCAAATGATAGGATTTGTTTTCTTCTTATGGCTGCTTACTGCACTTTTTAAACTGGATTTCATTCTTCTTTTTTGTTTGTAGTTTCGCTATGTGCTTTCACCATTGCTCTCCTGGTAATGAGCAGTAGCTTTGTGTTAGTCGATATGTACCTATATCTATCTATCTGTCTGTCTATCTATTTATCAATCAATCAATCAACTTTTTGTCTGCCCATCTGTCCTTGTGTACAGAACAGTTAACCACATATCCTGTATCACTTTCCTACACTTTGCTTCAAAAAATCCTGCAAAGTATCTAGGCTGTAGAGAGAGCACTGGGTTCACCGAGACCCTTGCAGGACGAGACGGCCACGTGTACCTACAAAACCAGGAAATGGTTGTGCCGGAACTTGAACCCGTGTCTCTGTCCTCTGTCCTCTTTCATCTCCTTCTAACTTGCTGTCTGTATTTAGCCACATTCATTGACTAAGTGCTCCCTGAAGACCACAAATATCATTAATAAGGGCCTGTTGTCTACAGAAAAGTAAACTTGTTGCTTTGCTCACCACCATGTTTGAAGGACATCAGCGTGATCACCGCCGATAGGACGGAGGGTCAAATAGAAAGGAACACCAATTTCTAGACAGAGGCAGTTGGGAGCCAAGAGTGTATTGTGGAGTGACGTGTGTATTTGACTGTCCAAACTTCCCTCTTTAGGTGGTTATTAGATCTTCTCAATCGTGAACATCATAAAACCCACTGATTTCATTGGCCCAGATGCTTATTATTACAGCAACTCAGTTGTTGAGGTGAGAGAAAATGAGAAGTATGTTGCTGCACCACTATATCTATCGCTGGGAACTGCTGAAACCAAACAAAAAGAATTCACAGTGGTCAGATAGGGCTATTTTCTGCTGACTGTCTCTGGGGACTCAAACAGAATCCATTTGTTTGATAGTTTGTTTTTCAGTTTCACTCGTGTAGGGTACTTGTCCACACACCTTCGGCTTGTAGTTTGTCTGTTGTCCTTGGATCTCAAGTGAGTCCCCTGTAAGTAAGCACGTAGGTGTTTTGAGTTTTTATCCCTTCTTTTAACCCTGTGTCTTTTGTTTGCAGCACTCAGTGCTTGAACTTTTATTCTGATGATTCCGAGCTGTACACTTATTGCACTTAAATAATATTTTATCATTAATCTACAATCACGAGAACAACATTATTTTTACTATGCTCCCCCCTTCACCAAGTCCCCCCGAAAAACCTCTTCAGTCGCTGTCTATCAGCGTAGTGGAATGCTGTGGATCCCTTCACCAAGTCCGCCCCCACAGACCCGTTACAGTCGCTGTCCATCAGTGAGTAGTAAGATGCTATATGATCTCTACTAGTCTTCTCTGTGTTGTACAGTACTCCCCATGAACACCCGACCCCACGCATTATTCATGCTAATCCCAATTACCACTATTCTTTCTCCCCACACTTATCCCTCCCTTCAGACTCACCCTGCCTAGTCTTTTTCCCTTTGGTAACTTTTTGTCAACTCTCGGAATCTGTGAGAGTGCTTCTTTTTTTTCCTTCAGTTTCTCTTTGTTGTTATACTCCACACATGAGTGAAATCACTTGGTACTTGTCTTTCTCCACCTGGCCTATTTCTCTGAACGTACTACCGTCTAGCTCCATCCACGTCACTGCAAATGGTAGTGTTTGCTTTCTTCTAAAGGCTGCTTACTGCAATTTTAAACTGGATTTCATTCTTCCTTTTTGTTTGTAGATTAGCTATGTTATTCACCATTCAACTCCTATTTATGTACAATAGCTTTGTGTCAATCGATATGTATCTGTATCTATCTGTCTAACGGTCTATCTATGTATCTATGTATGTAAGTATGTATGTATGTATCTATGGATCTACCTTTCTATCTATCTATCTTCCTATCATCTATCTATGATGTCTATCATCTATCGGTCTATGTACCTATCTTTCTTTCTTTCATCTGTCGTCTGTCTACCTATCTATCTATGAATCAATCACCTTTTTGTCTGCCCATCTATCCTTCTGTACAGAACAGTTAACAACATAGCTTATGTCTCTTTCCTACAATATGCTTCCAGAAATCTTGCAAGGTAGCTAAGCCATAAGGAGAGCACTGTGTTCACCGATACACTTTCAGGTAGAGTCAGCCGCGTGTGCTTACAAAACCAGTAAATGGAGGTGAAAGGACTTGAACCCGTATCTCTGTCCTCTGTCCTCTTATAATTCCTGCTCGCTTGGTGACTTTATTTAGCCACATTCAGTGAGTAAGTGATCCCCGAAGACCACAAGTATCCTTCGTCTGGGCCTGTTGTCGACAGAAAAGTGTACTTGGTTCTTTGCACACCACCATGTTTGAGGGACATTGGTGTGATCACTGCTGATAGGTGGAGGGACAAACATAAAGGAACACCTATTTCTGGACAGGAGCATTTGGAAATAAGAGTGTGTAGTGGAGTGAAGTGTTTATTTGAGGGTCCAAACGTCCCTCTTTAGATGGTTATTACTTCTTTACATTCGTGAACATCATAAAAAGCAATGATTTTAAAAGCGCAGACGCCTATTATTACAGCAATTCATTTGTTGAGGTGGGAGGAAATGAGAAGGAAGTTGCTGCACCACGAAATCTATGCCTGAGCACTGCTGAAACAACACAAAAAGAATTCACTGTGGCTAGATTGGGCTATTTTCTACTGACTCTCTCTGGGGACTCAAACAGAATCCATTTGTTTGTTTGTTTCTCAGATTCACTTCTATAGGGTACCTGTCCCTGCCCCTTCAGCTTGTAGTTTGTCTGTGTCCTTGGATCTCAAGTGAGTCTCCAGAAAGGGAGCACGTAGGTGGTCTTGAGTTTTCATCAGTTCTTCTAACCCTGTGTCTTTTGATTGGAGCACTCAAAGCCTGTACTTTTATTCTGATATTTGAGAGCAGTGCTCTTACATCAGTTTGAAATTTTCTTTGTTCTCATTAATATAAAATCACATGCAGAACATTATGTTTTCCAGTCTACAATCTTCAGCTATTCCCCCCCAAATCCCAGTTACAGTCGCTGTCCGTCAGCATGTACTAAGATGCTGTAGAATCACTACATGTCTTCTCTGTGTTGTACAGCCCTACCAATGACCCCCCACACTACACATTAAACATACTAATCCTAATGTCCCCATTCTTTTTACTCGCCCTTATTACTCCCTTCCCACAAACGCTTCCCAGTCACTTTCTCTTTGGTAACTGTTAGTCCACCTCGGGTACTGTGAGTCTGCTGATGTCTTTTCCTTCAGTTTTTCTTTGTTATCATACTCCACACATGAGTGAAATCATTTGGTAAATGTATTTCTCCGCCTGGCCTGTTTGACTGAGCATAATACCCTCTACCTTCATCCACGTTATTGCAAATGATAGGATTTGTTTTCTTCTTATGGCTGCTTACTGCACATTTTAAACTGCATTTCATTCTTCTTTTTTGTTTGTAGTTTCGCTATGTGCTTTCACCATTGCTCTCCTGGTAATGAGCAGTAGCTTTGTGTTAGTCGATATGTACCTATATCTATCTATCTGTCTGTCTATCTATTTATCAATCAATCAATCAACTTTTTGTCTGCCCATCTGTCCTTGTGTACAGAACAGTTAACCACATATCCTGTATCACTTTCCTACACTATGCTTCAAAAAATCCTGCAAAGTATCTAGGCTGTAGAGAGAGCACTGGGTTCACCGAGACCCTTGCAGGACGAGACGGCCACGTGTACCTACAAAACCAGGAAATGGTTGTGCCGGAACTTGAACCCGTGTCTCTGTCCTCTGTCCTCTTTCATCTCCTTCTAACTTGCTGTCTGTATTTAGCCACATTCATTGACTAAGTGCTCCCTGAAGACCACAGATATCATTAATAAGGGCCTGTTGTCTACAGAAAAGTAAACTTGTTGCTTTGCTCACCACCATGTTTGAAGGACATCAGCGTGATCACCGCCGATAGGACGGAGGGTCAAATAGAAAGGAACACCAATTTCTAGACAGAGGCAGTTGGGAGCCAAGAGTGTATTGTGGAGTGACGTGTGTATTTGACTGTCCAAACTTCCCTCTTTAGGTGGTTATTAGATCTTCTCAATCGTGAACATCATAAAACCCACTGATTTCATTGGCCCAGATGCTTATTATTTCAGCAACTCAGTTGTTGAGGTGAGAGAAAATGAGAAGTATGTTGCTGCACCACTATATCTATCGCTGGGAACTGCTGAAACCAAACAAAAAGAATTCACAGTGGTTAGATAGGGCTATTTTCTGCTGACTGTCTCTGGGGACTCAAACAGAATCCATTTGTTTGATAGTTTGTTTTTCAGTTTCACTCGTGTAGGGTACTTGTCCACACACCTTCGGCTTGTAGTTTGTCTGTTGTCCTTGGATCTCAAGTGAGTCCCCTGTAAGTAAGCACGTAGGTGTTTTGAGTTTTTATCCCTTCTTTTAACCCTGTGTCTTTTGTTTGCAGCACTCAGTGCTTGAACTTTTATTCTGATGATTCCGAGCTGTACACTTATTGCACTTAAATAATATTTTATCATTAATATACAATCACGAGAAGAACATTATTTTTACTATGCTCCCCCCTTCACCAAGTCCCCCCGAAAAACCTCTTCAGTCGCTGTCTATCAGCGTAGTGGAATGCTGTGGATCCCTTCACCAAGTCCGCCCCCACAGACCCGTTACAGTCGCTGTCCATCAGTGAGTAGTAAGATGCTATATGATCTCTACTAGTCTTCTCTGTGTTGTACAGTACTCCCCATGCACACCCGACCCCACGCATTATTCATGCTAATCCCAATTACCACTATTCTTTCTCCCCACACTTATCCCTCCCTTCAGACTCACCCTGCCTAGTCTTTTTCCCTTTGGTAACTTTTAGTCAACTCTCGGAATCTGTGAGAGTGCTTCTTTTTTTTCCTTCAGTTTCTCTTTGTTGTTATACTCCACACATGAGTGAAATCACTTGGTACTTGTCTTTCTCCACCTGGCCTATTTCTCTGAACGTACTACCATCTTGCTCCATCCACGTCATTGCAAATGGTAGTGTTTGCTTTCTTCTAAAGGCTGCTTACTGCAATTTTAAACTGGATTTCATTCTTTCTTTTTGTTTGTAGATTAGCTATGTTATTCACCATTCAACTCCTATTTATGTACAATAGCTTTGTGTCAATCGATATGTATCTGTATCTATCTGTCTAACGGTCTGTCTATCTATGTATCTATGTATGTAAGTATGTATGTATGTATCTATGGATCTACCTTTCTATCTATCTATCTATCTTCCTATCATCTATCTATGATGTCTATCATCTATCGGTCTATGTACCTGTCTTTCTTTCTTTCATCTGTCGTCTGTCTACCTATCTATCTATGAATCAATCACCTTTTTGTCTGCCCATCTATCCTTCTGTACAGAACAGTTAACAACATAGCTTATGTCTCTTTCCTACAATATGCTTCCAGAAATCTTGCAAGGTAGCTAAGCCATAAGGAGAGCACTGTGTTCACCGATACACTTTCAGGTAGAGTCAGCCGCGTGTGCTTACAAAACCAGTAAATGGAGGTGAAAGGACTTGAACCCGTATCTCTGTCCTCTGTCCTCTTATAATTCCTGCTCGCTTGGTGACTTTATTTAGCCACATTCAGTGAGTAAGTGATCCCCGAAGACCACAAGTATCCTTCGTCTGGGCCTGTTGTCGACAGAAAAGTGTACTTGGTTCTTTGCACACCACCATGTTTGAGGGACATTGGTGTGATCACTGCTGATAGGTGGAGGGACAAACATAAAGGAACACCTATTTCTGGACAGGAGCATTTGGAAATAAGAGTGTGTAGTGGAGTGAAGTGTTTATTTGAGGGTCCAAACGTCCCTCTTTAGATGGTTATTACTTCTTTACATTCGTGAACATCATAAAAAGCAATGATTTTAAAAGCGCAGACGCCTATTATTACAGCAATTCATTTGTTGAGGTGGGAGGAAATGAGAAGGAAGTTGCTGCACCACGAAATCTATGCCTGAGCACTGCTGAAACAAAACAAAAAGAATTCACTGTGGCTAGATTGGGCTATTTTCTACTGACTCTCTCTGGGGACTCAAACAGAATCCATTTGTTTGTTTGTTTCTCAGATTCACTTCTATAGGGTACCTGTCCCTGCCCCTTCAGCTTGTAGTTTGTCTGTGTCCTTGGATCTCAAGTGAGTCTCCAGAAAGGGAGCACGTAGGTGGTCTTGAGTTTTCATCAGTTCTTCTAACCCTGTGTCTTTTGATTGGAGCACTCAAAGCCTGTACTTTTATTCTGATATTTGAGAGCAGTGCTCTTACATCAGTTTGAAATTTTCTTTGTTCTCATTAATATAAAATCACATGCAGAACATTATGTTTTCCAGTCTACAATCTTCAGCTATTCCCCCCCAAATCCCAGTTACAGTCGCTGTCCGTCAGCATGTACTAAGATGCTGTAGAATCACTACATGTCTTCTCTGTGTTGTACAGCCCTACCAATGACCCCCCACACTACACATTAAACATACTAATCCTAATGTCCCCATTCTTTTTACTCGCCCTTATTACTCCCTTCCCACAAACGCTTCCCAGTCACTTTCTCTTTGGTAACTGTTAGTCCACCTCGGGTACTGTGAGTCTGCTGATGTCTTTTCCTTCAGTTTTTCTTTGTTATCATACTCCACACATGAGTGAAATCATTTGGTAAATGTATTTCTCCGCCTGGCCTGTTTGACTGAGCATAATACCCTCTACCTTCATCCACGTTATTGCAAATGATAGGATTTGTTTTCTTCTTATGGCTGCTTACTGCACATTTTAAACTGCATTTCATTCTTCTTTTTTGTTTGTATTTTCGCTATGTGCTTTCACCATTGCTCTCCTGGTAATGAGCAGTAGCTTTGTGTTAGTCGATATGTACCTATATCTATCTATCTGTCTGTCTATCTATTTATCAATCAATCAATCAACTTTTTGTCTGCCCATCTGTCCTTGTGTACAGAACAGTTAACCACATATCCTGTATCACTTTCCTACACTATGCTTCAAAAAATCCTGCAAAGTATCTAGGCTGTAGAGAGAGCACTGGGTTCACCGAGACCCTTGCAGGACGAGACGGCCACGTGTACCTACAAAACCAGGAAATGGTTGTGCCGGAACTTGAACCCGTGTCTCTGTCCTCTGTCCTCTTTCATCTCCTTCTAACTTGCTGTCTGTATTTAGCCACATTCATTGACTAAGTGCTCCCTGAAGACCACAGATATCATTAATAAGGGCCTGTTGTCTACAGAAAAGTAAACTTGTTGCTTTGCTCACCACCATGTTTGAAGGACATCAGCGTGATCACCGCCGATAGGACGGAGGGTCAAATAGAAAGGAACACCAATTTCTAGACAGAGGCAGTTGGGAGCCAAGAGTGTATTGTGGAGTGACGTGTGTATTTGACTGTCCAAACTTCCCTCTTTAGGTGGTTATTAGATCTTCTCAATCGTGAACATCATAAAACCCACTGATTTCATTGGCCCAGATGCTTATTATTTCAGCAACTCAGTTGTTGAGGTGAGAGAAAATGAGAAGTATGTTGCTGCACCACTATATCTATCGCTGGGAACTGCTGAAACCAAACAAAAAGAATTCACAGTGGTTAGATAGGGCTATTTTCTGCTGACTGTCTCTGGGGACTCAAACAGAATCCATTTGTTTGATAGTTTGTTTTTCAGTTTCACTCGTGTAGGGTACTTGTCCACACACCTTCGGCTTGTAGTTTGTCTGTTGTCCTTGGATCTCAAGTGAGTCCCCTGTAAGTAAGCACGTAGGTGTTTTGAGTTTTTATCCCTTCTTTTAACCCTGTGTCTTTTGTTTGCAGCACTCAGTGCTTGAACTTTTATTCTGATGATTCCGAGCTGTACACTTATTGCACTTAAATAATATTTTATCATTAATATACAATCACGAGAAGAACATTATTTTTACTATGCTCCCCCCTTCACCAAGTCCCCCCGAAAAACCTCTTCAGTCGCTGTCTATCAGCGTAGTGGAATGCTGTGGATCCCTTCACCAAGTCCGCCCCCACAGACCCGTTACAGTCGCTGTCCATCAGTGAGTAGTAAGATGCTATATGATCTCTACTAGTCTTCTCTGTGTTGTACAGTACTCCCCATGCACACCCGACCCCACGCATTATTCATGCTAATCCCAATTACCACTATTCTTTCTCCCCACACTTATCCCTCCCTTCAGACTCACCCTGCCTAGTCTTTTTCCCTTTGGTAACTTTTAGTCAACTCTCGGAATCTGTGAGAGTGCTTCTTTTTTTTCCTTCAGTTTCTCTTTGTTGTTATACTCCACACATGAGTGAAATCACTTGGTACTTGTCTTTCTCCACCTGGCCTATTTCTCTGAACGTACTACCATCTTGCTCCATCCACGTCATTGCAAATGGTAGTGTTTGCTTTCTTCTAAAGGCTGCTTACTGCAATTTTAAACTGGATTTCATTCTTTCTTTTTGTTTGTAGATTAGCTATGTTATTCACCATTCAACTCCTATTTATGTACAATAGCTTTGTGTCAATCGATATGTATCTGTATCTATCTGTCTAACGGTCTGTCTATCTATGTATCTATGTATGTAAGTATGTATGTATGTATCTATGGATCTACCTTTCTATCTATCTATCTATCTTCCTATCATCTATCTATGATGTCTATCATCTATCGGTCTATGTACCTGTCTTTCTTTCTTTCATCTGTCGTCTGTCTACCTATCTATCTATGAATCAATCACCTTTTTGTCTGCCCATCTATCCTTCTGTACAGAACAGTTAACAACATAGCTTATGTCTCTTTCCTACAATATGCTTCCAGAAATCTTGCAAGGTAGCTAAGCCATAAGGAGAGCACTGTGTTCACCGATACACTTTCAGGTAGAGTCAGCCGCGTGTGCTTACAAAACCAGTAAATGGAGGTGAAAGGACTTGAACCCGTATCTCTGTCCTCTGTCCTCTTATAATTCCTGCTCGCTTGGTGACTTTATTTAGCCACATTCAGTGAGTAAGTGATCCCCGAAGACCACAAGTATCCTTCGTCTGGGCCTGTTGTCGACAGAAAAGTGTACTTGGTTCTTTGCACACCACCATGTTTGAGGGACATTGGTGTGATCACTGCTGATAGGTGGAGGGACAAACATAAAGGAACACCTATTTCTGGACAGGAGCATTTGGAAATAAGAGTGTGTAGTGGAGTGAAGTGTTTATTTGAGGGTCCAAACGTCCCTCTTTAGATGGTTATTACTTCTTTACATTCGTGAACATCATAAAAAGCAATGATTTTAAAAGCGCAGACGCCTATTATTACAGCAATTCATTTGTTGAGGTGGGAGGAAATGAGAAGGAAGTTGCTGCACCACGAAATCTATGCCTGAGCACTGCTGAAACAAAACAAAAAGAATTCACTGTGGCTAGATTGGGCTATTTTCTACTGACTCTCTCTGGGGACTCAAACAGAATCCATTTGTTTGTTTGTTTCTCAGATTCACTTCTATAGGGTACCTGTCCCTGCCCCTTCAGCTTGTAGTTTGTCTGTGTCCTTGGATCTCAAGTGAGTCTCCAGAAAGGGAGCACGTAGGTGGTCTTGAGTTTTCATCAGTTCTTCTAACCCTGTGTCTTTTGATTGGAGCACTCAAAGCCTGTACTTTTATTCTGATATTTGAGAGCAGTGCTCTTACATCAGTTTGAAATTTTCTTTGTTCTCATTAATATAAAATCACATGCAGAACATTATGTTTTCCAGTCTACAATCTTCAGCTATTCCCCCCCAAATCCCAGTTACAGTCGCTGTCCGTCAGCATGTACTAAGATGCTGTAGAATCACTACATGTCTTCTCTGTGTTGTACAGCCCTACCAATGACCCCCCACACTACACATTAAACATACTAATCCTAATGTCCCCATTCTTTTTACTCGCCCTTATTACTCCCTTCCCACAAACGCTTCCCAGTCACTTTCTCTTTGGTAACTGTTAGTCCACCTCGGGTACTGTGAGTCTGCTGATGTCTTTTCCTTCAGTTTTTCTTTGTTATCATACTCCACACATGAGTGAAATCATTTGGTAAATGTATTTCTCCGCCTGGCCTGTTTGACTGAGCATAATACCCTCTACCTTCATCCACGTTATTGCAAATGATAGGATTTGTTTTCTTCTTATGGCTGCTTACTGCACATTTTAAACTGCATTTCATTCTTCTTTTTTGTTTGTAGTTTCGCTATGTGCTTTCACCATTGCTCTCCTGGTAATGAGCAGTAGCTTTGTGTTAGTCGATATGTACCTATATCTATCTATCTGTCTGTCTATCTATTTATCAATCAATCAATCAACTTTTTGTCTGCCCATCTGTCCTTGTGTACAGAACAGTTAACCACATATCCTGTATCACTTTCCTACACTATGCTTCAAAAAATCCTGCAAAGTATCTAGGCTGTAGAGAGAGCACTGGGTTCACCGAGACCCTTGCAGGACGAGACGGCCACGTGTACCTACAAAACCAGGAAATGGTTGTGCCGGAACTTGAACCCGTGTCTCTGTCCTCTGTCCTCTTTCATCTCCTTCTAACTTGCTGTCTGTATTTAGCCACATTCATTGACTAAGTGCTCCCTGAAGACCACAGATATCATTAATAAGGGCCTGTTGTCTACAGAAAAGTAAACTTGTTGCTTTGCTCACCACCATGTTTGAAGGACATCAGCGTGATCACCGCCGATAGGACGGAGGGTCAAATAGAAAGGAACACCAATTTCTAGACAGAGGCAGTTGGGAGCCAAGAGTGTATTGTGGAGTGACGTGTGTATTTGACTGTCCAAACTTCCCTCTTTAGGTGGTTATTAGATCTTCTCAATCGTGAACATCATAAAACCCACTGATTTCATTGGCCCAGATGCTTATTATTTCAGCAACTCAGTTGTTGAGGTGAGAGAAAATGAGAAGTATGTTGCTGCACCACTATATCTATCGCTGGGAACTGCTGAAACCAAACAAAAAGAATTCACAGTGGTTAGATAGGGCTATTTTCTGCTGACTGTCTCTGGGGACTCAAACAGAATCCATTTGTTTGATAGTTTGTTTTTCAGTTTCACTCGTGTAGGGTACTTGTCCACACACCTTCGGCTTGTAGTTTGTCTGTTGTCCTTGGATCTCAAGTGAGTCCCCTGTAAGTAAGCACGTAGGTGTTTTGAGTTTTTATCCCTTCTTTTAACCCTGTGTCTTTTGTTTGCAGCACTCAGTGCTTGAACTTTTATTCTGATGATTCCGAGCTGTACACTTATTGCACTTAAATAATATTTTATCATTAATATACAATCACGAGAAGAACATTATTTTTACTATGCTCCCCCCTTCACCAAGTCCCCCCGAAAAACCTCTTCAGTCGCTGTCTATCAGCGTAGTGGAATGCTGTGGATCCCTTCACCAAGTCCGCCCCCACAGACCCGTTACAGTCGCTGTCCATCAGTGAGTAGTAAGATGCTATATGATCTCTACTAGTCTTCTCTGTGTTGTACAGTACTCCCCATGCACACCCGACCCCACGCATTATTCATGCTAATCCCAATTACCACTATTCTTTCTCCCCACACTTATCCCTCCCTTCAGACTCACCCTGCCTAGTCTTTTTCCCTTTGGTAACTTTTAGTCAACTCTCGGAATCTGTGAGAGTGCTTCTTTTTTTTCCTTCAGTTTCTCTTTGTTGTTATACTCCACACATGAGTGAAATCACTTGGTACTTGTCTTTCTCCACCTGGCCTATTTCTCTGAACGTACTACCATCTTGCTCCATCCACGTCATTGCAAATGGTAGTGTTTGCTTTCTTCTAAAGGCTGCTTACTGCAATTTTAAACTGGATTTCATTCTTTCTTTTTGTTTGTAGATTAGCTATGTTATTCACCATTCAACTCCTATTTATGTACAATAGCTTTGTGTCAATCGATATGTATCTGTATCTATCTGTCTAACGGTCTGTCTATCTATGTATCTATGTATGTAAGTATGTATGTATGTATCTATGGATCTACCTTTCTATCTATCTATCTATCTTCCTATCATCTATCTATGATGTCTATCATCTATCGGTCTATGTACCTGTCTTTCTTTCTTTCATCTGTCGTCTGTCTACCTATCTATCTATGAATCAATCACCTTTTTGTCTGCCCATCTATCCTTCTGTACAGAACAGTTAACAACATAGCTTATGTCTCTTTCCTACAATATGCTTCCAGAAATCTTGCAAGGTAGCTAAGCCATAAGGAGAGCACTGTGTTCACCGATACACTTTCAGGTAGAGTCAGCCGCGTGTGCTTACAAAACCAGTAAATGGAGGTGAAAGGACTTGAACCCGTATCTCTGTCCTCTGTCCTCTTATAATTCCTGCTCGCTTGGTGACTTTATTTAGCCACATTCAGTGAGTAAGTGATCCCCGAAGACCACAAGTATCCTTCGTCTGGGCCTGTTGTCGACAGAAAAGTGTACTTGGTTCTTTGCACACCACCATGTTTGAGGGACATTGGTGTGATCACTGCTGATAGGTGGAGGGACAAACATAAAGGAACACCTATTTCTGGACAGGAGCATTTGGAAATAAGAGTGTGTAGTGGAGTGAAGTGTTTATTTGAGGGTCCAAACGTCCCTCTTTAGATGGTTATTACTTCTTTACATTCGTGAACATCATAAAAAGCAATGATTTTAAAAGCGCAGACGCCTATTATTACAGCAATTCATTTGTTGAGGTGGGAGGAAATGAGAAGGAAGTTGCTGCACCACGAAATCTATGCCTGAGCACTGCTGAAACAAAACAAAAAGAATTCACTGTGGCTAGATTGGGCTATTTTCTACTGACTCTCTCTGGGGACTCAAACAGAATCCATTTGTTTGTTTGTTTCTCAGATTCACTTCTATAGGGTACCTGTCCCTGCCCCTTCAGCTTGTAGTTTGTCTGTGTCCTTGGATCTCAAGTGAGTCTCCAGAAAGGGAGCACGTAGGTGGTCTTGAGTTTTCATCAGTTCTTCTAACCCTGTGTCTTTTGATTGGAGCACTCAAAGCCTGTACTTTTATTCTGATATTTGAGAGCAGTGCTCTTACATCAGTTTGAAATTTTCTTTGTTCTCATTAATATAAAATCACATGCAGAACATTATGTTTTCCAGTCTACAATCTTCAGCTATTCCCCCCCAAATCCCAGTTACAGTCGCTGTCCGTCAGCATGTACTAAGATGCTGTAGAATCACTACATGTCTTCTCTGTGTTGTACAGCCCTACCAATGACCCCCCACACTACACATTAAACATACTAATCCTAATGTCCCCATTCTTTTTACTCGCCCTTATTACTCCCTTCCCACAAACGCTTCCCAGTCACTTTCTCTTTGGTAACTGTTAGTCCACCTCGGGTACTGTGAGTCTGCTGATGTCTTTTCCTTCAGTTTTTCTTTGTTATCATACTCCACACATGAGTGAAATCATTTGGTAAATGTATTTCTCCGCCTGGCCTGTTTGACTGAGCATAATACCCTCTACCTTCATCCACGTTATTGCAAATGATAGGATTTGTTTTCTTCTTATGGCTGCTTACTGCACATTTTAAACTGCATTTCATTCTTCTTTTTTGTTTGTATTTTCGCTATGTGCTTTCACCATTGCTCTCCTGGTAATGAGCAGTAGCTTTGTGTTAGTCGATATGTACCTATATCTATCTATCTGTCTGTCTATCTATTTATCAATCAATCAATCAACTTTTTGTCTGCCCATCTGTCCTTGTGTACAGAACAGTTAACCACATATCCTGTATCACTTTCCTACACTATGCTTCAAAAAATCCTGCAAAGTATCTAGGCTGTAGAGAGAGCACTGGGTTCACCGAGACCCTTGCAGGACGAGACGGCCACGTGTACCTACAAAACCAGGAAATGGTTGTGCCGGAACTTGAACCCGTGTCTCTGTCCTCTGTCCTCTTTCATCTCCTTCTAACTTGCTGTCTGTATTTAGCCACATTCATTGACTAAGTGCTCCCTGAAGACCACAGATATCATTAATAAGGGCCTGTTGTCTACAGAAAAGTAAACTTGTTGCTTTGCTCACCACCATGTTTGAAGGACATCAGCGTGATCACCGCCGATAGGACGGAGGGTCAAATAGAAAGGAACACCAATTTCTAGACAGAGGCAGTTGGGAGCCAAGAGTGTATTGTGGAGTGACGTGTGTATTTGACTGTCCAAACTTCCCTCTTTAGGTGGTTATTAGATCTTCTCAATCGTGAACATCATAAAACCCACTGATTTCATTGGCCCAGATGCTTATTATTTCAGCAACTCAGTTGTTGAGGTGAGAGAAAATGAGAAGTATGTTGCTGCACCACTATATCTATCGCTGGGAACTGCTGAAACCAAACAAAAAGAATTCACAGTGGTTAGATAGGGCTATTTTCTGCTGACTGTCTCTGGGGACTCAAACAGAATCCATTTGTTTGATAGTTTGTTTTTCAGTTTCACTCGTGTAGGGTACTTGTCCACACACCTTCGGCTTGTAGTTTGTCTGTTGTCCTTGGATCTCAAGTGAGTCCCCTGTAAGTAAGCACGTAGGTGTTTTGAGTTTTTATCCCTTCTTTTAACCCTGTGTCTTTTGTTTGCAGCACTCAGTGCTTGAACTTTTATTCTGATGATTCCGAGCTGTACACTTATTGCACTTAAATAATATTTTATCATTAATATACAATCACGAGAAGAACATTATTTTTACTATGCTCCCCCCTTCACCAAGTCCCCCCGAAAAACCTCTTCAGTCGCTGTCTATCAGCGTAGTGGAATGCTGTGGATCCCTTCACCAAGTCCGCCCCCACAGACCCGTTACAGTCGCTGTCCATCAGTGAGTAGTAAGATGCTATATGATCTCTACTAGTCTTCTCTGTGTTGTACAGTACTCCCCATGCACACCCGACCCCACGCATTATTCATGCTAATCCCAATTACCACTATTCTTTCTCCCCACACTTATCCCTCCCTTCAGACTCACCCTGCCTAGTCTTTTTCCCTTTGGTAACTTTTAGTCAACTCTCGGAATCTGTGAGAGTGCTTCTTTTTTTTCCTTCAGTTTCTCTTTGTTGTTATACTCCACACATGAGTGAAATCACTTGGTACTTGTCTTTCTCCACCTGGCCTATTTCTCTGAACGTACTACCATCTTGCTCCATCCACGTCATTGCAAATGGTAGTGTTTGCTTTCTTCTAAAGGCTGCTTACTGCAATTTTAAACTGGATTTCATTCTTTCTATTTGTTTGTAGATTAGCTATGTTATTCACCATTCAACTCCTATTTATGTACAATAGCTTTGTGTCAATCGATATGTATCTGTATCTATCTGTCTAACGGTCTGTCTATCTATGTATCTATGTATGTAAGTATGTATGTATGTATCTATGGATCTACCTTTCTATCTATCTATCTATCTTCCTATCATCTATCTATGATGTCTATCATCTATCGGTCTATGTACCTGTCTTTCTTTCTTTCATCTGTCGTCTGTCTACCTATCTATCTATGAATCAATCACCTTTTTGTCTGCCCATCTATCCTTCTGTGCAGAACACTTAACAACATAGCTTATGTCTCTTTCCTACTATATGCTTCCAGAAATCTTGCAAGGTAGCTAAGCCATAAGGAGAGCACTGTGTTCACCGATACACTTTCAGGTAGAGTCAGCCGCGTGTGCTTACAAAACCAGTAAATGGAGGTGAAAGGACTTGAACCCGTATCTCTGTCCTCTGTCCTCTTATAATTCCTGCTCGCTTGGTGACTTTATTTAGCCACATTCAGTGAGTAAGTGATCCCCGAAGACCACAAGTATCCTTCGTCTGGGCCTGTTGTCGACAGAAAAGTGTACTTGGTTCTTTGCACACCACCATGTTTGAGGGACATTGGTGTGATCACTGCTGATAGGTGGAGGGACAAACATAAAGGAACACCTATTTCTGGACAGGAGCATTTGGAAATAAGAGTGTGTAGTGGAGTGAAGTGTTTATTTGAGGGTCCAAACGTCCCTCTTTAGATGGTTATTACTTCTTTACATTCGTGAACATCATAAAAAGCAATGATTTTAAAAGCGCAGACGCCTATTATTACAGCAATTCATTTGTTGAGGTGGGAGGAAATGAGAAGGAAGTTGCTGCACCACGAAATCTATGCCTGAACACTGCTGAAACAAAACAAAAAGAATTCACTGTGGCTAGATTGGGCTATTTTCTACTGACTCTCTCTGGGGACTCAAACAGAATCCATTTGTTTGTTTGTTTCTCAGTTTCACTTGTATAGGGTACCTGTCCCTGCCCCTTCAGCTTGTAGTTTGTCTGTGTCCTTGGATCTCAAGTGAGTCTCCAGAAAGGGAGCACGTAGGTGGTCTTGAGTTTTCATCAGTTCTTCTAACCCTGTGTCTTTTGATTGGAGCACTCAAAGCCTGTACTTTTATTCTGATATTTGAGAGCAGTGCTCTTACATCAGTTTGAAATTTTCTTTGTTCTCATTAATATAAAATCACATGCAGAACATTATGTTTTCCAGTCTACCCTCTTCAGCTAGTCACCCCCAAATCCCAGTTACAGTCGCTGTCCGTCAGCATGTACTAAGATGCTGTAGAATCACTACATGTCTTCTCTGTGTTGTACAGCCCTACCAATGAACCCCCACACTACACATTAAACATACTAATCCTAATGTCCCCATTCTTTTTACTCGCCCTTATTACTCCCTTCCCACAAACGCTACCCAGTCACTTTCTCTTTGGTAACTGTTAGTCCACCCTCGGGTACTGTGAGTCTGCTGATGTCTTTTCCTTCAGTTTTTCTTTGTTATCATACTCCACACATGAGTGAAATCATTTGGTAAATGTATTTCTCCGCCTGGCCTGTTTGACTGAGCATAATACCCTCTACCTCCATCCACGTTATTGCAAATGATAGGATTTGTTTTCTTCTTATGGCTGCTTACTGCACTTTTTAAACTGGATTTCATTCTTCTTTTTTGTTTGTAGTTTCGCTATGTGCTTTCACCATTGCTCTCCTGGTAATGAGCAGTAGCTTTGTGTTAGTCGATATGTACCTATATCTATCTATCTGTCTGTCTATCTATTTATCAATCAATCAATCAACTTTTTGTCTGCCCATCTGTCCTTGTGTACAGAACAGTTAACCACATATCCTGTATCACTTTCCTACACTTTGCTTCAAAAAATCCTGCAAAGTATCTAGGCTGTAGAGAGAGCACTGGGTTCACCGAGACCCTTGCAGGACGAGACGGCCACGTGTACCTACAAAACCAGGAAATGGTTGTGCCGGAACTTGAACCCGTGTCTCTGTCCTCTGTCCTCTTTCATCTCCTTCTAACTTGCTGTCTGTATTTAGCCACATTCATTGACTAAGTGCTCCCTGAAGACCACAAATATCATTAATAAGGGCCTGTTGTCTACAGAAAAGTAAACTTGTTGCTTTGCTCACCACCATGTTTGAAGGACATCAGCGTGATCACCGCCGATAGGACGGAGGGTCAAATAGAAAGGAACACCAATTTCTAGACAGAGGCAGTTGGGAGCCAAGAGTGTATTGTGGAGTGACGTGTTTATTTGAGTGTCCAAACTTCCCTCTTTAGGTGGTTATTAGATCTTCTCAATCGTGAACATCATAACACCCACTGATTTCATTGGCCCAGATGCTTATTATTACAGCAACTCAGTTGTTGAGGTGAGAGAAAATGAGAAGTATGTTGCTGCACCACTATATCTATCGCTGGGAACTGCTGAAACCAAACAAAAAGAATTCACAGTGGTCAGATAGGGCTATTTTCTGCTGACTGTCTCTGGGGACTCAAACAGAATCCATTTGTTTGATAGTTTGTTTTTCAGTTTCACTCGTGTAGGGTACTTGTCCACACACCTTCGGCTTGTAGTTTGTCTGTTGTCCTTGGATCTCAAGTGAGTCCCCTGTAAGTAAGCACGTAGGTGTTTTGAGTTTTTATCCCTTCTTTTAACCCTGTGTCTTTTGTTTGCAGCACTCAGTGCTTGAACTTTTATTCTGATGATTCCGAGCTGTACACTTATTGCACTTAAATAATATTTTATCATTAATCTACAATCACGAGAACAACATTATTTTTACTATGCTCCCCCCTTCACCAAGTCCCCCCGAAAAACCTCTTCAGTCGCTGTCTATCAGCGTAGTGGAATGCTGTGGATCCCTTCACCAAGTCCGCCCCCACAGACCCGTTACAGTCGCTGTCCATCAGTGAGTAGTAAGATGCTATATGATCTCTACTAGTCTTCTCTGTGTTGTACAGTACTCCCCATGCACACCCGACCCCACGCATTATTCATGCTAATCCCAATTACCACTATTCTTTCTCCCCACACTTATCCCTCCCTTCAGACTCACCCTGCCTAGTCTTTTTCCCTTTGGTAACTTTTTGTCAACTCTCGGAATCTGTGAGAGTGCTTCTTTTTTTTCCTTCAGTTTCTCTTTGTTGTTATACTCCACACATGAGTGAAATCACTTGGTACTTGTCTTTCTCCACCTGGCCTATTTCTCTGAACGTACTACCGTCTAGCTCCATCCACGTCACTGCAAATGGTAGTGTTTGCTTTCTTCTAAAGGCTGCTTACTGCAATTTTAAACTGGATTTCATTCTTCCTTTTTGTTTGTAGATTAGCTATGTTATTCACCATTCAACTCCTATTTATGTACAATAGCTTTGTGTCAATCGATATGTATCTGTATCTATCTGTCTAACGGTCTGTCTATCTATGTATCTATGTATGTAAGTATGTATGTATGTATCTATGGATCTACCTTTCTATCTATCTATCTATCTTCCTATCATCTATCTATGATGTCTATCATCTATCGGTCTATGTACCTATCTATCTTTCTTTCATCTGTCGTCTGTCTACCTATCTATCTATGAATCAATCACCTTTTTGTCTGCCCATCTATCCTTCTGTACAGAACAGTTAACAACATACCTTATGTCTCTTTCCTAGAATATGCTTCCAGAAATCTTGCAAGGTAGCTAAGCCATAAGGAGAGCACTGTGTTCACCGATACACTTTCAGGTAGAGTCAGCCGCGTGTGCTTATAAAACCAGTAAATGGAGGTGAAAGGACTTGAACCCGTATCTCTGTCCTCTGTCCTCTTATAATTCCTGCTCGCTTGGTGACTTTATTTAGCCACATTCAGTGAGTAAGTGATCCCCGAAGACCACAAGTATCCTTCGTCTGGGCCTGTTGTCGACAGAAAAGTGTACTTGGTTCTTTGCACACCACCATGTTTGAGGGACATTGGTGTGATCACTGCTGATAGGTGGAGGGACAAACATAAAGGAACACCTATTTCTGGACAGGAGCATTTGGAAATAAGAGTGTGTAGTGGAGTGAAGTGTTTATTTGAGGGTCCAAACGTCCCTCTTTAGATGGTTATTACTTCTTTACATTCGTGAACATCATAAAAAGCAATGATTTTAAAAGCGCAGACGCCTATTATTACAGCAATTCATTTGTTGAGGTGGGAGGAAATGAGAAGGAAGTTGCTGCACCACGAAATCTATGCCTGAACACTGCTGAAACAAAACAAAAAGAATTCACTGTGGCTAGATTGGGCTATTTTCTACTGACTCTCTCTGGGGACTCAAACAGAATCCATTTGTTTGTTTGTTTCTCAGTTTCACTTGTATAGGGTACCTGTCCCTGCCCCTTCAGCTTGTAGTTTGTCTGTGTCCTTGGATCTCAAGTGAGTCTCCAGAAAGGGAGCACGTAGGTGGTCTTGAGTTTTCATCAGTTCTTCTAACCCTGTGTCTTTTGATTGGAGCACTCAAAGCCTGTACTTTTATTCTGATATTTGAGAGCAGTGCTCTTACATCAGTTTGAAATTTTCTTTGTTCTCATTAATATAAAATCACATGCAGAACATTATGTTTTCCAGTCTACCCTCTTCAGCTAGTCACCCCCAAATCCCAGTTACAGTCGCTGTCCGTCAGCATGTACTAAGATGCTGTAGAATCACTACATGTCTTCTCTGTGTTGTACAGCCCTACCAATGACCCCCCACACTACACATTAAACATACTAATCCTAATGTCCCCATTCTTTTTACTCGCCCTTATTACTCCCTTCCCACAAACGCTACCCAGTCACTTTCTCTTTGGTAACTGTTAGTCCACCCTCGGGTACTGTGAGTCTGCTGATGTCTTTTCCTTCAGTTTTTCTTTGTTATCATACTCCACACATGAGTGAAATCATTTGGTAAATGTATTTCTCCGCCTGGCCTGTTTGACTGAGCATAATACCCTCTACCTCCATCCACGTTATTGCAAATGATAGGATTTGTTTTCTTCTTATGGCTGCTTACTGCACTTTTTAAACTGGATTTCATTCTTCTTTTTTGTTTGTAGTTTCGCTATGTGCTTTCACCATTGCTCTCCTGGTAATGAGCAGTAGCTTTGTGTTAGTCGATATGTACCTATATCTATCTATCTGTCTGTCTATCTATTTATCAATCAATCAATCAACTTTTTGTCTGCCCATCTGTCCTTGTGTACAGAACAGTTAACCACATATCCTGTATCACTTTCCTACACTATGCTTCAAAAAATCCTGCAAAGTATCTAGGCTGTAGAGAGAGCACTGGGTTCACCGAGACCCTTGCAGGACGAGACGGCCACGTGTACCTACAAAACCAGGAAATGGTTGTGCCGGAACTTGAACCCGTGTCTCTGTCCTCTGTCCTCTTTCATCTCCTTCTAACTTGCTGTCTGTATTTAGCCACATTCATTGACTAAGTGCTCCCTGAAGACCACAAATATCATTAATAAGGGCCTGTTGTCTACAGAAAAGTAAACTTGTTGCTTTGCTCACCACCATGTTTGAAGGACATCAGCGTGATCACCGCCGATAGGACGGAGGGTCAAATAGAAAGGAACACCAATTTCTAGACAGAGGCAGTTGGGAGCCAAGAGTGTATTGTGGAGTGACGTGTTTATTTGAGTGTCCAAACTTCCCTCTTTAGGTGGTTATTAGATCTTCTCAATCGTGAACATCATAACACCCACTGATTTCATTGGCCCAGATGCTTATTATTACAGCAACTCAGTTGTTGAGGTGAGAGAAAATGAGAAGTATGTTGCTGCACCACTATATCTATCGCTGGGAACTGCTGAAACCAAACAAAAAGAATTCACAGTGGTCAGATAGGGCTATTTTCTGCTGACTGTCTCTGGGGACTCAAACAGAATCCATTTGTTTGATAGTTTGTTTTTCAGTTTCACTCGTGTAGGGTACTTGTCCACACACCTTCGGCTTGTAGTTTGTCTGTTGTCCTTGGATCTCAAGTGAGTCCCCTGTAAGTAAGCACGTAGGTGTTTTGAGTTTTTATCCCTTCTTTTAACCCTGTGTCTTTTGTTTGCAGCACTCAGTGCTTGAACTTTTATTCTGATGATTCCGAGCTGTACACTTATTGCACTTAAATAATATTTTATCATTAATCTACAATCACGAGAAGAACATTATTTTTACTATGCTCCCCCCTTCACCAAGTCCCCCCGAAAAACCTCTTCAGTCGCTGTCTATCAGCGTAGTGGAATGCTGTGGATCCCTTCACCAAGTCCGCCCCCACAGACCCGTTACAGTCGCTGTCCATCAGTGAGTAGTAAGATGCTATATGATCTCTACTAGTCTTCTCTGTGTTGTACAGTACTCCCCATGCACACCCGACCCCACGCATTATTCATGCTAATCCCAATTACCACTATTCTTTCTCCCCACACTTATCCCTCCCTTCAGACTCACCCTGCCTAGTCTTTTTCCCTTTGGTAACTTTTAGTCAACTCTCGGAATCTGTGAGAGTGCTTCTTTTTTTTCCTTCAGTTTCTCTTTGTTGTTATACTCCACACATGAGTGAAATCACTTGGTACTTGTCTTTCTCCACCTGGCCTATTTCTCTGAACGTACTACCATCTTGCTCCATCCACGTCATTGCAAATGGTAGTGTTTGCTTTCTTCTAAAGGCTGCTTACTGCAATTTTAAACTGGATTTCATTCTTTCTTTTTGTTTGTAGATTAGCTATGTTATTCACCATTCAACTCCTATTTATGTACAATAGCTTTGTGTCAATCGATATGTATCTGTATCTATCTGTCTAACGGTCTGTCTATCTATGTATCTATGTATGTAAGTATGTATGTATGTATCTATGGATCTACCTTTCTATCTATCTATTTATCTTCCTATCATCTATCTATGATGTCTATCATCTATCGGTCTATGTACCTATCTTTCTTTCTTTCATCTGTCGTCTGTCTACCTATCTATCTATGAATCAATCACCTTTTTGTCTGCCCATCTATCCTTCTGTACAGAACACTTAACAACATAGCTTATGTCTCTTTCCTACTATATGCTTCCAGAAATCTTGCAAGGTAGCTAAGCCATAAGGAGAGCACTGTGTTCACCGATACACTTTCAGGTAGAGTCAGCCGCGTGTGCTTACAAAACCAGTAAATGGAGGTGAAAGGACTTGAACCCGTATCTCTGTCCTCTGTCCTCTTATAATTCCTGCTCGCTTGGTGACTTTATTTAGCCACATTCAGTGAGTAATTGATCCCCGAAGACCACAAGTATCCTTCGTCTGGGCCTGTTGTCGACAGAAAAGTGTACTTGGTTCTTTGCACACCACCATGTTTGAGGGACATTGGTGTGATCACTGCTGATAGGTGGAGGGACAAACATAAAGGAACACCTATTTCTGGACAGGAGCATTTGGAAATAAGAGTGTGTAGTGGAGTGAAGTGTTTATTTGAGGGTCCAAACGTCCCTCTTTAGATGGTTATTACTTCTTTACATTCGTGAACATCATAAAAAGCAATGATTTTAAAAGCGCAGACGCCTATTATTACAGCAATTCATTTGTTGAGGTGGGAGGAAATGAGAAGGAAGTTGCTGCACCACGAAATCTATGCCTGAACACTGCTGAAACAAAACAAAAAGAATTCACTGTGGCTAGATTGGGCTATTTTCTACTGACTCTCTCTGGGGACTCAAACAGAATCCATTTGTTTGTTTGTTTCTCAGTTTCACTTGTATAGGGTACCTGTCCCTGCCCCTTCAGCTTGTAGTTTGTCTGTGTCCTTGGATCTCAAGTGAGTCTCCAGAAAGGGAGCACGTAGGTGGTCTTGAGTTTTCATCAGTTCTTCTAACCCTGTGTCTTTTGATTGGAGCACTCAAAGCCTGTACTTTTATTCTGATATTTGAGAGCAGTGCTCTTACATCAGTTTGAAATTTTCTTTGTTCTCATTAATATAAAATCACATGCAGAACATTATGTTTTCCAGTCTACCCTCTTCAGCTAGTCACCCCCAAATCCCAGTTACAGTCGCTGTCCGTCAGCATGTACTAAGATGCTGTAGAATCACTACATGTCTTCTCTGTGTTGTACAGCCCTACCAATGAACCCCCACACTACACATTAAACATACTAATCCTAATGTCCCCATTCTTTTTACTCGCCCTTATTATTCCCTTCCCACAAACGCTACCCAGTCACTTTCTCTTTGGTAACTGTTAGTCCACCCTCGGGTACTGTGAGTCTGCTGATGTCTTTTCCTTCAGTTTTTCTTTGTTATCATACTCCACACATGAGTGAAATCATTTGGTAAATGTATTTCTCCGCCTGGCCTGTTTGACTGAGCATAATACCCTCTACCTCCATCCACGTTATTGCAAATGATAGGATTTGTTTTCTTCTAATGGCTGCTTACTGCACTTTTTAAACTGGATTTCATTCTTCTTTTTTGTTTGTAGTTTCGCTATGTGCTTTCACCATTGCTCTCCTGGTAATGAGCAGTAGCTTTGTGTTAGTCGATATGTACCTATATCTATCTATCTGTCTGTCTATCTATTTATCAATCAATCAATCAACTTTTTGTCTGCCCATCTGTCCTTGTGTACAGAACAGTTAACCACATATCCTGTATCACTTTCCTACACTTTGCTTCAAAAAATCCTGCAAAGTATCTAGGCTGTAGAGAGAGCACTGGGTTCACCGAGACCCTTGCAGGACGAGACGGCCACGTGTACCTACAAAACCAGGAAATGGTTGTGCCGGAACTTGAACCCGTGTCTCTGTCCTCTGTCCTCTTTCATCTCCTTCTAACTTGCTGTCTGTATTTAGCCACATTCATTGACTAAGTGCTCCCTGAAGACCACAAATATCATTAATAAGGGCCTGTTGTCTACAGAAAAGTAAACTTGTTGCTTTGCTCACCACCATGTTTGAAGGACATCAGCGTGATCACCGCCGATAGGACGGAGGGTCAAATAGAAAGGAACACCAATTTCTAGACAGAGGCAGTTGGGAGCCAAGAGTGTATTGTGGAGTGACGTGTTTATTTGAGTGTCCAAACTTCCCTCTTTAGGTGGTTATTAGATCTTCTCAATCGTGAACATCATAACACCCACTGATTTCATTGGCCCAGATGCTTATTATTACAGCAACTCAGTTGTTGAGGTGAGAGAAAATGAGAAGTATGTTGCTGCACCACTATATCTATCGCTGGGAACTGCTGAAACCAAACAAAAAGAATTCACAGTGGTCAGATAGGGCTATTTTCTGCTGACTGTCTCTGGGGACTCAAACAGAATCCATTTGTTTGATAGTTTGTTTTTCAGTTTCACTCGTGTAGGGTACTTGTCCACACACCTTCGGCTTGTAGTTTGTCTGTTGTCCTTGGATCTCAAGTGAGTCCCCTGTAAGTAAGCACGTAGGTGTTTTGAGTTTTTATCCCTTCTTTTAACCCTGTGTCTTTTGTTTGCAGCACTCAGTGCTTGAACTTTTATTCTGATGATTCCGAGCTGTACACTTATTGCACTTAAATAATATTTTATCATTAATCTACAATCACGAGAACAACATTATTTTTACTATGCTCCCCCCTTCACCAAGTCCCCCCGAAAAACCTCTTCAGTCGCTGTCTATCAGCGTAGTGGAATGCTGTGGATCCCTTCACCAAGTCCGCCCCCACAGACCCGTTACAGTCGCTGTCCATCAGTGAGTAGTAAGATGCTATATGATCTCTACTAGTCTTCTCTGTGTTGTACAGTACTCCCCATGCACACCCGACCCCACGCATTATTCATGCTAATCCCAATTACCACTATTCTTTCTCCCCACACTTATCCCTCCCTTCAGACTCACCCTGCCTAGTCTTTTTCCCTTTGGTAACTTTTTGTCAACTCTCGGAATCTGTGAGAGTGCTTCTTTTTTTTCCTTCAGTTTCTCTTTGTTGTTATACTCCACACATGAGTGAAATCACTTGGTACTTGTCTTTCTCCACCTGGCCTATTTCTCTGAACGTACTACCGTCTAGCTCCATCCACGTCACTGCAAATGGTAGTGTTTGCTTTCTTCTAAAGGCTGCTTACTGCAATTTTAAACTGGATTTCATTCTTCCTTTTTGTTTGTAGATTAGCTATGTTATTCACCATTCAACTCCTATTTATGTACAATAGCTTTGTGTCAATCGATATGTATCTGTATCTATCTGTCTAACGGTCTGTCTATCTATGTATCTATGTATGTAAGTATGTATGTATGTATCTATGGATCTACCTTTCTATCTATCTATCTATCTTCCTATCATCTATCTATGATGTCTATCATCTATCGGTCTATGTACCTATCTATCTTTCTTTCATCTGTCGTCTGTCTACCTATCTATCTATGAATCAATCACCTTTTTGTCTGCCCATCTATCCTTCTGTACAGAACAGTTAACAACATACCTTATGTCTCTTTCCTAGAATATGCTTCCAGAAATCTTGCAAGGTAGCTAAGCCATAAGGAGAGCACTGTGTTCACCGATACACTTTCAGGTAGAGTCAGCCGCGTGTGCTTATAAAACCAGTAAATGGAGGTGAAAGGACTTGAACCCGTATCTCTGTCCTCTGTCCTCTTATAATTCCTGCTCGCTTGGTGACTTTATTTAGCCACATTCAGTGAGTAAGTGATCCCCGAAGACCACAAGTATCCTTCGTCTGGGCCTGTTGTCGACAGAAAAGTGTACTTGGTTCTTTGCACACCACCATGTTTGAGGGACATTGGTGTGATCACTGCTGATAGGTGGAGGGACAAACATAAAGGAACACCTATTTCTGGACAGGAGCATTTGGAAATAAGAGTGTGTAGTGGAGTGAAGTGTTTATTTGAGGGTCCAAACGTCCCTCTTTAGATGGTTATTACTTCTTTACATTCGTGAACATCATAAAAAGCAATGATTTTAAAAGCGCAGACGCCTATTATTACAGCAATTCATTTGTTGAGGTGGGAGGAAATGAGAAGGAAGTTGCTGCACCACGAAATCTATGCCTGAACACTGCTGAAACAAAACAAAAAGAATTCACTGTGGCTAGATTGGGCTATTTTCTACTGACTCTCTCTGGGGACTCAAACAGAATCCATTTGTTTGTTTGTTTCTCAGTTTCACTTGTATAGGGTACCTGTCCCTGCCCCTTCAGCTTGTAGTTTGTCTGTGTCCTTGGATCTCAAGTGAGTCTCCAGAAAGGGAGCACGTAGGTGGTCTTGAGTTTTCATCAGTTCTTCTAACCCTGTGTCTTTTGATTGGAGCACTCAAAGCCTGTACTTTTATTCTGATATTTGAGAGCAGTGCTCTTACATCAGTTTGAAATTTTCTTTGTTCTCATTAATATAAAATCACATGCAGAACATTATGTTTTCCAGTCTACCCTCTTCAGCTAGTCCCCCCCAAATCAAAGTTACAGTCGCTGTCCGTCAGCATGTACTAAGATGCTGTAGAATCACTACATGTCTTCTCTGTGTTGTACAGCCCTACCAATGACCCCCCACACTACACATTAAACATACTAATCCTAATGTCCCCATTCTTTTTACTCGCCCTTATTACTCCCTTCCCACAAACGCTACCCAGTCACTTTCTCTTTGGTAACTGTTAGTCCACCCTCGGGTACTGTGAGTCTGCTGATGTCTTTTCCTTCAGTTTTTCTTTGTTATCATACTCCACACATGAGTGAAATCATTTGGTAAATGTATTTCTCCGCCTGGCCTGTTTGACTGAGCATAATACCCTCTACCTCCATCCACGTTATTGCAAATGATAGGATTTGTTTTCTTCTTATGGCTGCTTACTGCACTTTTTAAACTGGATTTCATTCTTCTTTTTTGTTTGTAGTTTCGCTATGTGCTTTCACCATTGCTCTCCTGGTAATGAGCAGTAGCTTTGTGTTAGTCGATATGTACCTATATCTATCTATCTGTCTGTCTATCTATTTATCAATCAATCAATCAACTTTTTGTCTGCCCATCTGTCCTTGTGTACAGAACAGTTAACCACATATCCTGTATCACTTTCCTACACTATGCTTCAAAAAATCCTGCAAAGTATCTAGGCTGTAGAGAGAGCACTGGGTTCACCGAGACCCTTGCAGGACGAGACGGCCACGTGTACCTACAAAACCAGGAAATGGTTGTGCCGGAACTTGAACCCGTGTCTCTGTCCTCTGTCCTCTTTCATCTCCTTCTAACTTGCTGTCTGTATTTAGCCACATTCATTGACTAAGTGCTCCCTGAAGACCACAAATATCATTAATAAGGGCCTGTTGTCTACAGAAAAGTAAACTTGTTGCTTTGCTCACCACCATGTTTGAAGGACATCAGCGTGATCACCGCCGATAGGACGGAGGGTCAAATAGAAAGGAACACCAATTTCTAGACAGAGGCAGTTGGGAGCCAAGAGTGTATTGTGGAGTGACGTGTTTATTTGAGTGTCCAAACTTCCCTCTTTAGGTGGTTATTAGATCTTCTCAATCGTGAACATCATAACACCCACTGATTTCATTGGCCCAGATGCTTATTATTACAGCAACTCAGTTGTTGAGGTGAGAGAAAATGAGAAGTATGTTGCTGCACCACTATATCTATCGCTGGGAACTGCTGAAACCAAACAAAAAGAATTCACAGTGGTCAGATAGGGCTATTTTCTGCTGACTGTCTCTGGGGACTCAAACAGAATCCATTTGTTTGATAGTTTGTTTTTCAGTTTCACTCGTGTAGGGTACTTGTCCACACACCTTCGGCTTGTAGTTTGTCTGTTGTCCTTGGATCTCAAGTGAGTCCCCTGTAAGTAAGCACGTAGGTGTTTTGAGTTTTTATCCCTTCTTTTAACCCTGTGTCTTTTGTTTGCAGCACTCAGTGCTTGAACTTTTATTCTGATGATTCCGAGCTGTACACTTATTGCACTTAAATAATATTTTATCATTAATCTACAATCACGAGAAGAACATTATTTTTACTATGCTCCCCCCTTCACCAAGTCCCCCCGAAAAACCTCTTCAGTCGCTGTCTATCAGCGTAGTGGAATGCTGTGGATCCCTTCACCAAGTCCGCCCCCACAGACCCGTTACAGTCGCTGTCCATCAGTGAGTAGTAAGATGCTATATGATCTCTACTAGTCTTCTCTGTGTTGTACAGTACTCCCCATGCACACCCGACCCCACGCATTATTCATGCTAATCCCAATTACCACTATTCTTTCTCCCCACACTTATCCCTCCCTTCAGACTCACCCTGCCTAGTCTTTTTCCCTTTGGTAACTTTTTGTCAACTCTCGGAATCTGTGAGAGTGCTTCTTTTTTTTCCTTCAGTTTCTCTTTGTTGTTATACTCCACACATGAGTGAAATCACTTGGTACTTGTCTTTCACCACCTGGCCTATTTCTCTGAACGTACTACCGTCTAGCTCCATCCACGTCACTGCAAATGGTAGTGTTTGCTTTCTTCTAAAGGCTGCTTACTGCAATTTTAAACTGGATTTCATTCTTCCTTTTTGTTTGTAGATTAGCTATGTTATTCACCATTCAACTCCTATTTATGTACAATAGCTTTGTGTCAATCGATATGTATCTGTATCTATCTGTCTAACGGTCTGTCTATCTATGTATCTATGTATGTAAGTATGTATGTATGTATCTATGGATCTACCTTTCTATCTATCTATCTATCTTCCTATCATCTATCTATGATGTCTATCATCTATCGGTCTATGTACCTATCTATCTTTCTTTGATCTGTCGTCTGTCTACCTATCTATCTATGAATCAATCACCTTTTTGTCTGCCCATCTATCCTTCTGTACAGAACAGTTAACAACATACCTTATGTCTCTTTCCTAGAATATGCTTCCAGAAATCTTGCAAGGTAGCTAAGCCATAAGGAGAGCACTGTGTTCACCGATACACTTTCAGGTAGAGTCAGCCGCGTGTGCTTATAAAACCAGTAAATGGAGGTGAAAGGACTTGAACCCATATCTCTGTCCTCTGTCCTCTTATAATTCCTGCTCGCTTGGTGACTTTATTTAGCCACATTCAGTGAGTAAGTGATCCCCGAAGACCACAAGTATCCTTCGTCTGGGCCTGTTGTCGACAGAAAAGTGTACTTGGTTCTTTGCACACCACCATGTTTGAGGGACATTGGTGTGATCACTGCTGATAGGTGGAGGGACAAACATAAAGGAACACCTATTTCTGGACAGGAGCATTTGGAAATAAGAGTGTGTAGTGGAGTGAAGTGTTTATTTGAGGGTCCAAACGTCCCTCTTTAGATGGTTATTACTTCTTTACATTCGTGAACATCATAAAAAGCAATGATTTTAAAAGCGCAGACGCCTATTATTACAGCAATTCATTTGTTGAGGTGGGAGGAAATGAGAAGGAAGTTGCTGCACCACGAAATCTATGCCTGAGCACTGCTGAAACAAAACAAAAAGAATTCACGGTGGCTAGATTGGGCTATTTTCTACTGACTCTCTCTGGGGACTCAAACAGAATCCATTTGTTTGTTTGTTTCTCAGTTTCACTTGTATAGGGTACCTGTCCCTGCCCCTTCAGCTTGTAGTTTGTCTGTGTCCTTGGATCTCAAGTGAGTCTCCAGAAAGGGAGCACGTAGGTGGTCTTGAGTTTTCATCAGTTCTTCTAACCCTGTGTCTTTTGATTGGAGCACTCAAAGCCTGTACTTTTATTCTGATATTTGAGAGCAGTGCTCTTACATCAGTTTGAAATTTTCTTTGTTCTCATTAATATAAAATCACATGCAGAACATTATGTTTTCCAGTCTACCCTCTTCAGCTAGTCCCCCCCAAATCCCAGTTACAGTCGCTGTCCGTCAGCATGTACTAAGATGCTGTAGAATCACTACATGTCTTCTCTGTGTTGTACAGCCCTACCAATAACCCCCCACACTACACATTAAACATGCTAATCCTAATGTCCCCATTCTTTTTCCTCGCCCTTATTACTCCCTTCCCACAAACGCTACCCAGTCACTTTCTCTTTGGTAACTGTTAGTCCACCCTCGGGTACTGTGAGTCTGCTGATGTCTTTTCCTTCAGTTTTTCTTTGTTATCATACTCCACACATGAGTGAAATCATTTGGTAAATGTATTTCTCTGCCTGGCCTGTTTGACTGAGCATAATACCCTCTACCTCCATCCACGTTATTGCAAATGATAGGATTTGTTTTCTTCTTATGGCTGCTTACTGCACTTTTTAAACTGGATTTCATTCTTCTTTTTTGTTTGTAGTTTCGCTATGTGCTTTCACCATTGCTCTCCTGGTAATGAGCAGTAGCTTTGTGTTAGTCGATATGTACCTATATCTATCTATCTGTCTGTCTATCTATTTATCAATCAATCAATCAACTTTTTGTCTGCCCATCTGTCCTTGTGTACAGAACAGTTAACCACATATCCTGTATCACTTTCCTACACTATGCTTCAAAAAATCCTGCAAAGTATCTAGGCTGTAGAGAGAGCACTGGGTTCACCGAGACCCTTGCAGGACGAGACGGCCACGTGTACCTACAAAACCAGGAAATGGTTGTGCCGGAACTTGAACCCGTGTCTCTGTCCTCTGTCCTCTTTCATCTCCTTCTAACTTGCTGTCTGTATTTAGCCACATTCATTGACTAAGTGCTCCCTGAAGACCACAGATATCATTAATAAGGGCCTGTTGTCTACAGAAAAGTAAACTTGTTGCTTTGCTCACCACCATGTTTGAAGGACATCAGCGTGATCACCGCCGATAGGACGGAGGGTCAAATAGAAAGGAACACCAATTTCTAGACAGAGGCAGTTGGGAGCCAAGAGTGTATTGTGGAGTGACGTGTGTATTTGACTGTCCAAACTTCCCTCTTTAGGTGGTTATTAGATCTTCTCAATCGTGAACATCATAAAACCCACTGATTTCATTTGCCCAGATGCTTATTATTTCAGCAACTCAGTTGTTGAGGTGAGAGAAAATGAGAAGTATGTTGCTGCACCACTATATCTATCGCTGGGAACTGCTGAAACCAAACAAAAAGAATTCACAGTGGTCAGATAGGGCTATTTTCTGCTGACTGTCTCTGGGGACTCAAACAGAATCCATTTGTTTGATAGTTTGTTTTTCAGTTTCACTCGTGTAGGGTACTTGTCCACACACCTTCGGCTTGTAGTTTGTCTGTTGTCCTTGGATCACAAGTGAGTCCCCTGTAAGTAAGCACGTAGGTGTTTTGAGTTTTTATCCCTTCTTTTAACCCTGTGTCTTTTGTTTGCAGCACTCAGTGCTTGAACTTTTATTCTGATGATTCCGAGCTGTACACTTATTGCACTTAAATAATATTTTATCATTAATCTACAATCACGAGAAGAACATTATTTTTACTATGCTCCCCCCTTCACCAAGTCCCCCCGAAAAACCTCTTCAGTCGCTGTCTATCAGCGTAGTGGAATGCTGTGGATCCCTTCACCAAGTCCGCCCCCACAGACCCGTTACAGTCGCTGTCCATCAGTGAGTAGTAAGATGCTATATGATCTCTACTAGTCTTCTCTGTGTTGTACAGTACTCCCCATGCACACCCGACCCCACGCATTATTCATGCTAATCCCAATTACCACTATTCTTTCTCCCCACACTTATCCCTCCCTTCAGACTCACCCTGCCTAGTCTTTTTCCCTTTGGTAACTTTTAGTCAACTCTCGGAATCTGTGAGAGTGCTTCTTTTTTTTCCTTCAGTTTCTCTTTGTTGTTATACTCCACACATGAGTGAAATCACTTGGTACTTGTCTTTCTCCACCTGGCCTATTTCTCTGAACGTACTACCATCTAGCTCCATCCACGTCACTGCAAATGGTAGTGTTTGCTTTCTTCTAAAGGCTGCTTACTGCAATTTTAAACTGGATTTCATTCTTTCTTTTTGTTTGTAGATTAGCTATGTTATTCACCATTCAACTCCTATTTATGTACAATAGCTTTGTGTCAATCGATATGTATCTGTATCTATCTGTCTAACGGTCTGTCTATCTATGTATCTATGTATGTAAGTATGTATGTATGTATCTATAGATCTACCTTTCTATCTATCTATCTATCTTCCTATCATCTATCTATGATGTCTATCATCTATCGGTCTATGTACCTATCTTTCTTTCTTTCATCTGTCGTCTGTCTACCTATCTATCTATGAATCAATCACCTTTTTGTCTGCCCATCTATCCTTCTGTACAGAACAGTTAACAACATAGCTTATGTCTCTTTCCTACAATATGCTTCCAGAAATCTTGCAAGGTAGCTAAGCCATAAGGAGAGCACTGTGTTCACCGATACACTTTCAGGTAGAGTCAGCCGCGTGTGCTTACAAAACCAGTAAATGGAGGTGAAAGGACTTGAACCCGTATCTCTGTCCTCTGTCCTCTTATAATTCCTGCTCGCTTGGTGACTTTATTTAGCCACATTCAGTGAGTAAGTGATCCCCGAAGACCACAAGTATCCTTCGTCTGGGCCTGTTGTCGACAGAAAAGTGTACTTGGTTCTTTGCACACCACCATGTTTGAGGGACATTGGTGTGATCACTGCTGATAGGTGGAGGGACAAACATAAAGGAACACCTATTTCTGGACAGGAGCATTTGGAAATAAGAGTGTGTAGTGGAGTGAAGTGTTTATTTGAGGGTCCAAACGTCCCTCTTTAGATGGTTATTACTTCTTTACATTCGTGAACATCATAAAAAGCAATGATTTTAAAAGCGCAGACGCCTATTATTACAGCAATTCATTTGTTGAGGTGGGAGGAAATGAGAAGGAAGTTGCTGCACCACGAAATCTATGCCTGAGCACTGCTGAAACAAAACAAAAAGAATTCACGGTGGCTAGATTGGGCTATTTTCTACTGACTCTCTCTGGGGACTCAAACAGAATCCATTTGTTTGTTTGTTTCTCAGTTTCACTTGTATAGGGTACCTGTCCCTGCCCCTTCAGCTTGTAGTTTGTCTGTGTCCTTGGATCTCAAGTGAGTCTCCAGAAAGGGAGCACGTAGGTGGTCTTGAGTTTTCATCAGTTCTTCTAACCCTGTGTCTTTTGATTGGAGCACTCAAAGCCTGTACTTTTATTCTGATATTTGAGAGCAGTGCTCTTACATCAGTTTGAAATTTTCTTTGTTCTCATTAATATAAAATCACATGCAGAACATTATGTTTTCCAGTCTACCCTCTTCAGCTAGTCCCCCCCAAATCCCAGTTACAGTCGCTGTCCGTCAGCATGTACTAAGATGCTGTAGAATCACTACATGTCTTCTCTGTGTTGTACAGCCCTACCAATAACCCCCCACACTACACATTAAACATGCTAATCCTAATGTCCCCATTCTTTTTCCTCGCCCTTATTACTCCCTTCCCACAAACGCTACCCAGTCACTTTCTCTTTGGTAACTGTTAGTCCACCCTCGGGTACTGTGACTCTGCTGATGTCTTTTCCTTCAGTTTTTCTTTGTTATCATACTCCACACATGAGTGAAATCATTTGGTAAATGTATTTCTCTGCCTGGCCTGTTTGACTGAGCATAATACCCTCTACCTCCATCCACGTTATTGCAAATGATAGGATTTGTTTTCTTCTTATGGCTGCTTACTGCACTTTTTAAACTGGATTTCATTCTTCTTTTTTGTTTGTAGTTTCGCTATGTGCTTTCACCATTGCTCTCCTGGTAATGAGCAGTAGCTTTGTGTTAGTCGATATGTACCTATATCTATCTATCTGTCTGTCTATCTATTTATCAATCAATCAATCAACTTTTTGTCTGCCCATCTGTCCTTGTGTACAGAACAGTTAACCACATATCCTGTATCACTTTCCTACACTATGCTTCAAAAAATCCTGCAAAGTATCTAGGCTGTAGAGAGAGCACTGGGTTCACCGAGACCCTTGCAGGACGAGACGGCCACGTGTACCTACAAAACCAGGAAATGGTTGTGCCGGAACTTGAACCCGTGTCTCTGTCCTCTGTCCTCTTTCATCTCCTTCTAACTTGCTGTCTGTATTTAGCCACATTCATTGACTAAGTGCTCCCTGAAGACCACAGATATCATTAATAAGGGCCTGTTGTCTACAGAAAAGTAAACTTGTTGCTTTGCTCACCACCATGTTTGAAGGACATCAGCGTGATCACCGCCGATAGGACGGAGGGTCAAATAGAAAGGAACACCAATTTCTAGACAGAGGCAGTTGGGAGCCAAGAGTGTATTGTGGAGTGACGTGTGTATTTGACTGTCCAAACTTCCCTCTTTAGGTGGTTATTAGATCTTCTCAATCGTGAACATCATAAAACCCACTGATTTCATTGGCCCAGATGCTTATTATTACAGCAACTCAGTTGTTGAGGTGAGAGAAAATGAGAAGTATGTTGCTGCACCACTATATCTATCGCTGGGAACTGCTGAAACCAAACAAAAAGAATTCACGGTGTTCAGATAGGGCTATTTTCTGCTGACTGTCTCTGGGGACTCAAACAGAATCCATTTGTTTGATAGTTTGTTTTTCAGTTTCACTCGTGTAGGGTACTTGTCCACACACCTTCGGCTTGTAGTTTGTCTGTTGTCCTTGGATCTCAAGTGAGTCCCCTGTAAGTAAGCACGTAGGTGTTTTGAGTTTTTATCCCTTCTTTTAACCCTGTGTCTTTTGTTTGCAGCACTCAGTGCTTGAACTTTTATTCTGATGATTCCGAGCTGTACACTTATTGCACTTAAATAACATTTTATCATTAATCTACAATCACGAGAAGAACATTATTTTTACTATGCTCCCCCCTTCACCAAGTCCCCCCGAAAAACCTCTTCAGTCGCTGTCTATCAGCGTAGTGGAATGCTGTGGATCCCTTCACCAAGTCCGCCCCCACAGACCCGTTACAGTCGCTGTCCATCAGTGAGTAGTAAGATGCTATATGATCTCTACTAGTCTTCTCTGTGTTGTACAGTACTCCCCATGCACACCCGACCCCACGCATTATTCATGCTAATCCCAATTACCACTATTCTTTCTCCCCACACTTATCCCTCCCTTCAGACTCACCCTGCCTAGTCTTTTTCCCTTTGGTAACTTTTAGTCAACTCTCGGAATCTGTGAGAGTGCTTCTTTTTTTTCCTTCAGTTTCTCTTTGTTGTTATACTCCACACATGAGTGAAATCACTTGGTACTTGTCTTTCTCCACCTGGCCTATTTCTCTGAACGTACTACCATCTAGCTCCATCCACGTCACTGCAAATGGTAGTGTTTGCTTTCTTCTAAAGGCTGCTTACTGCAATTTTAAACTGGATTTCATTCTTTCTTTTTGTTTGTAGATTAGCTATGTTATTCACCATTCAACTCCTATTTATGTACAATAGCTTTGTGTCAATCGATATGTATCTGTATCTATCTGTCTAACGGTCTGTCTATCTATGTATCTATGTATGTAAGTATGTATGTATGTATCTATAGATCTACCTTTCTATCTATCTATCTATCTTCCTATCATCTATCTATGATGTCTATCATCTATCGGTCTATGTACCTATCTTTCTTTCTTTCATCTGTCGTCTGTCTACCTATCTATCTATGAATCAATCACCTTTTTGTCTGCCCATCTATCCTTCTGTACAGAACAGTTAACAACATAGCTTATGTCTCTTTCCTACAATATGCTTCCAGAAATCTTGCAAGGTAGCTAAGCCATAAGGAGAGCACTGTGTTCACCGATACACTTTCAGGTAGAGTCAGCCGCGTGTGCTTACAAAACCAGTAAATGGAGGTGAAAGGACTTGAACCCGTATCTCTGTCCTCTGTCCTCTTATACTTCCTGCTCGCTTGGTGACTTTATTTAGCCACATTCAGTGAGTAAGTGATCCCCGAAGACCACAAGTATCCTTCGTCTGGGCCTGTTGTCGACAGAAAAGTGTACTTGGTTCTTTGCACACCACCATGTTTGAGGGACATTGGTGTGATCACTGCTGATAGGTGGAGGGACAAACATAAAGGAACACCTATTTCTGGACAGGAGCATTTGGAAATAAGAGTGTGTAGTGGAGTGAAGTGTTTATTTGAGGGTCCAAACGTCCCTCTTTAGATGGTTATTACTTCTTTACATTCGTGAACATCATAAAAAGCAATGATTTTAAAAGCGCAGACGCCTATTATTACAGCAATTCATTTGTTGAGGTGGGAGGAAATGAGAAGGAAGTTGCTGCACCACGAAATCTATGCCTGAGCACTGCTGAAACAAAACAAAAAGAATTCACGGTGGCTAGAATGGGCTATTTTCTACTGACTCTCTCTGGGGACTCAAACAGAATCCATTTGTTTGTTTGTTTCTCAGTTTCACTTGTATAGGGTACCTGTCCCTGCCCCTTCAGCTTGTAGTTTGTCTGTGTCCTTGGATCTCAAGTGAGTCTCCAGAAAGGGAGCACGTAGGTGGTCTTGAGTTTTCATCAGTTCTTCTAACCCTGTGTCTTTTGATTGGAGCACTCAAAGCCTGTACTTTTATTCTGATATTTGAGAGCAGTGCTCTTACATCAGTTTGAAATTTTCTTTGTTCTCATTAATATAAAATCACATGCAGAACATTATGTTTTCCAGTCTACCCTCTTCAGCTAGTCCCCCCCAAATCCCAGTTACAGTCGCTGTCCGTCAGCATGTACTAAGATGCTGTAGAATCACTACATGTCTTCTCTGTGTTGTACAGCCCTACCAATAACCCCCCACACTACACATTAAACATGCTAATCCTAATGTCCCCATTCTTTTTCCTCGCCCTTATTACTCCCTTCCCACAAACGCTACCCAGTCACTTTCTCTTTGGTAACTGTTAGTCCACCCTCGGGTACTGTGAGTCTGCTGATGTCTTTTCCTTCAGTTTTTCTTTGTTATCATACTCCACACATGAGTGAAATCATTTGGTAAATGTATTTCTCTGCCTGGCCTGTTTGACTGAGCGTAATACCCTCTACCTCCATCCACGTTATTGCAAATGATAGGATTTGTTTTCTTCTTATGGCTGCTTACTGCACTTTTTAAACTGGATTTCATTCTTCTTTTTTGTTTGTAGTTTCGCTATGTGCTTTCACCATTGCTCTCCTGGTAATGAGCAGTAGCTTTGTGTTAGTCGATATGTACCTATATCTATCTATCTGTCTGTCTATCTATTTATCAATCAATCAATCAACTTTTTGTCTGCCCATCTGTCCTTGTGTACAGAACAGTTAACCACATATCCTGTATCACTTTCCTACACTATGCTTCAAAAAATCCTGCAAAGTATCTAGGCTGTAGAGAGAGCACTGGGTTCACCGAGACCCTTGCAGGACGAGACGGCCACGTGTACCTACAAAACCAGGAAATGGTTGTGCCGGAACTTGAACCCGTGTCTCTGTCCTCTGTCCTCTTTCATCTCCTTCTAACTTGCTGTCTGTATTTAGCCACATTCATTGACTAAGTGCTCCCTGAAGACCACAAATATCATTAATAAGGGCCTGTTGTCTACAGAAAAGTAAACTTGTTGCTTTGCTCACCACCATGTTTGAAGGACATCAGCGTGATCACCGCCGATAGGACGGAGGGTCAAATAGAAAGGAACACCAATTTCTAGACAGAGGCAGTTGGAAGCCAAGAGTGTATTGTGGAGTGACGTGTTTATTTGAGTGTCCAAACTTCCCTCTTTAGGTGGTTATTAGATCTTCTCAATCGTGAACATCATAAAACCCACTGATTTCATTGGCCCAGATGCTTATTATTACAGCAACTCAGTTGTTGAGGTGAGAGAAAATGAGAAGTATGTTGCTGCACCACTATATCTATCGCTGGGAACTGCTGAAACCAAACAAAAAGAATTCACGGTGTTCAGATAGGGCTATTTTCTGCTGACTGTCTCTGGGGACTCAAACAGAATCCATTTGTTTGATAGTTTGTTTTTCAGTTTCACTCGTGTAGGGTACTTGTCCACACACCTTCGGCTTGTAGTTTGTCTGTTGTCCTTGGATCTCAAGTGAGTCCCCTGTAAGTAAGCACGTAGGTGTTTTGAGTTTTTATCCCTTCTTTTAACCCTGCGTCTTTTGTTTGCAGCACTCAGTGCTTGAACTTTTATTCTGATGATTCCGAGCTGTACACTTATTGCACTTAAATAATATTTTATCATTAATCTACAATCACGAGAAGAACATTATTTTTACTATGCTCCCCCCTTCACCAAGTCCCCCCGAAAAACCTCTTCAGTCGCTGTCTATCAGCGTAGTGGAATGCTGTGGATCCCTTCACCAAGTCCGCCCCCACAGACCCGTTACAGTCGCTGTCCATCAGTGAGTAGTAAGATGCTATATGATCTCTACTAGTCTTCTCTGTGTTGTACAGTACTCCCCATGCACACCCGACCCCACGCATTATTCATGCTAATCCCAATTACCACTATTCTTTCTCCCCACACTTATCCCTCCCTTCAGACTCACCCTGCCTAGTCTTTTTCCCTTTGGTAACTTTTAGTCAACTCTCGGAATCTGTGAGAGTGCTTCTTTTTTTTCCTTCAGTTTCTCTTTGTTGTTATACTCCACACATGAGTGAAATCACTTGGTACTTGTCTTTCTCCACCTGGCCTATTTCTCTGAACGTACTACCGTCTAGCTCCATCCACCTCACTGCAAATGGTAGTGTTTGCTTTCTTCTAAAGGCTGCTTACTGCAATTTTAAACTGGATTTCATTCTTCCTTTTTGTTTGTAGATTAGCTATGTTATTCACCATTCAACTCCTATTTATGTACAATAGCTTTGTGTCAATCGATATGTATCTGTATCTATCTGTCTAACGGTCTGTCTATCTATGTATCTATGTATGTAAGTATGTATGTATGTATCTATGGATCTACCTTTCTATCTATCTATCTATCTTCCTATCATCTATCTATAATGTCTATCATCTATCGGTCTATGTACCTATCTATCTTTCTTTCATCTGTCGTCTGTCTACCTATCTATCTATGAATCAATCACCTTTTTGTCTGCCCATCTATCCTTCCGTACAGAACAGTTAACAATATAGCTTATGTCTCTTTCCTACATTATGCTTCCAGAAATCTTGCAAGGAAGCTAAGCCATAAGGAGAGCACTGTGTTCACCGATACACTTTCAGGTAGAGTCAGCCGCGTGTGCTTACAAAACCAGTAAATGGAGGTGAAAGGACTTGAACCCGTATCTCTGTCCTCTGTCCTCTTATAATTCCTGCTCGCTTGGTGACTTTATTTAGCCACATTCAGTGAGTAAGTGATCCCCGAAGACCACAAGTATCCTTCGTCTGGGCCTGTTGTCGACAGAAAAGTGTACTTGGTTCTTTGCACACCACCATGTTTGAGGGACATTGGTGTGATCACTGCTGATAGGTGGAGGGACAAACATAAAGGAACACCTATTTCTGGACAGGAGCATTTGGAAATAAGAGTGTGTAGTGGAGTGAAGTGTTTATTTGAGGATCCAAACGTCCCTCTTTAGATGGTTATTACTTCTTTACATTCGTGAACATCATAAAAAGCAATGATTTTAAAAGCGCAGACGCCTATTATTACAGCAATTCATTTGTTGAGGTGGGAGGAAATGAGAAGGAAGTTGCTGCACCACGAAATCTATGCCTGAGCACTGCTGAAACAAAACAAAAAGAATTCACGGTGGCTAGATTGGGCTATTTTCTACTGACTCTCTCTGGGGACTCAAACAGAATCCATTTGTTTGTTTGTTTCTCAGTTTCACTTGTATAGGGTACCTGTCCCTGCCCCTTCAGCTTGTAGTTTGTCTGTGTCCTTGGATCTCAAGTGAGTCTCCAGAAAGGGAGCACGTAGGTGGTCTTGAGTTTTCATCAGTTCTTCTAACCCTGTGTCTTTTGATTGGAGCACTCAAAGCCTGTACTTTTATTCTGATATTTGAGAGCAGTGCTCTTACATCAGTTTGAAATTTTCTTTGTTCTCATTAATATAAAATCACATGCAGAACATTATGTTTTCCAGTCTACCCTCTTCAGCTAGTCCCCCCCAAATCCCAGTTACAGTCGCTGTCCGTCAGCATGTACTAAGATGCTGTAGAATCACTACATGTCTTCTCTGTGTTGTACAGCCCTACCAATGACCCCCCACACTACACATTAAACATGCTAATCCTAATGTCCCCATTCTTTTTCCTCGCCCTTATTACTCCCTTCCCACAAACGCTACCCAGTCACTTTCTCTTTGGTAACTGTTAGTCCACCCTCGGGTACTGTGAGTCTGCTGATGTCTTTTCCTTCAGTTTTTCTTTGTTATCATACTCCACACATGAGTGAAATCATTTGGTAAATGTATTTCTCTGCCTGGCCTGTTTGGCTGAGCATAATACCCTCTACCTCCATCCACGTTATTGCAAATGATAGGATTTGTTTTCTTCTTATGGCTGCTTACTGCACTTTTTAAACTGGATTTCATTCTTCTTTTTTGTTTGTAGTTTCGCTATGTGCTTTCACCATTGCTCTCCTGGTAATGAGCAGTAGCTTTGTGTTAGTCGATATGTACCTATATCTATCTATCTGTCTGTCTATCTATTTATCAATCAATCAATCAACTTTTTGTCTGCCCATCTGTCCTTGTGTACAGAACAGTTAACCACATATCCTGTATCACTTTCCTACACTATGCTTCAAAAAATCCTGCAAAGTATCTAGGCTGTAGAGAGAGCACTGGGTTCACCGAGACCCTTGCAGGACGAGACGGCCACGTGTACCTACAAAACCAGGAAATGGTTGTGCCGGAACTTGAACCCGTGTCTCTGTCCTCTGTCCTCTTTCATCTCCTTCTAACTTGCTGTCTGTATTTAGCCACATTCATTGACTAAGTGCTCCCTGAAGACCACAAATATCATTAATAAGGGCCTGTTGTCTACAGAAAAGTAAACTTGTTGCTTTGCTCACCACCATGTTTGAAGGACATCAGCGTGATCACCGCCGATAGGACGGAGGGTCAAATAGAAAGGAACACCAATTTCTAGACAGAGGCAGTTGGGAGCCAAGAGTGTATTGTGGAGTGACGTGTTTATTTGAGTGTCCAAACTTCCCTCTTTAGGTGGTTATTAGATCTTCTCAATCGTGAACATCATAAAACCCACTGATTTCATTGGCCCAGATGCTTATTATTACAGCAACTCAGTTGTTGAGGTGAGAGAAAATGAGAAATATGTTGCTGCACCACTATATCTATCGCTGGGAACTGCTGAAACCAAACAAAAAGAATTCACGGTGGTCAGATAGGGCTATTTTCTGCTGACTGTCTCTGGGGACTCAAACAGAATCCATTTGTTTGATAGTTTGTTTTTCAGTTTCACTCGTGTAGGGTACTTGTCCACACACCTTCGGCTTGTAGTTTGTCTGTTGTCCTTGGATCTCAAGTGAGTCCCCTGTAAGTAAGCACGTAGGTGTTTTGAGTTTTTATCCCTTCTTTTAACCCTGTGTCTTTTGTTTGCAGCACTCAGTGCTTGAACTTTTATTCTGATGATTCCGAGCTGTACACTTATTGCACTTAAATAATATTTTATCATTAATCTACAATCACGAGAAGAACATTATTTTTACTATGCTCCCCCCTTCACCAAGTCCCCCCGAAAAACCTCTTCAGTCGCTGTCTATCAGCGTAGTGGAATGCTGTGGATCCCTTCACCAAGTCCGCCCCCACAGACCCGTTACATTCGCTGTCCATCAGTGAGTAGTAAGATGCTATATGATCTCTACTAGTCTTCTCTGTGTTGTACAGTACTCCCCATGCACACCCGACCCCACGCATTATTGGTGACTTTATTTAGCCACATTCAGTGAGTAATTGATCCCCGAAGACCACAAGTATCCTTCGTCTGGGCCTGTTGTCGACAGAAAAGTGTACTTGGTTCTTTGCACACCACCATGTTTGAGGGACATTGGTGTGATCACTGCTGATAGGTGGAGGGACAAACATAAAGGAACACCTATTTCTGGACAGGAGCATTTGGAAATAAGAGTGTGTAGTGGAGTGAAGTGTTTATTTGAGGATCCAAACGTCCCTCTTTAGATGGTTATTACTTCTTTACATTCGTGAACATCATAAAAAGCAATGATTTTAAAAGCGCAGACGCCTATTATTACAGCAATTCATTTGTTGAGGTGGGAGGAAATGAGAAGGAAGTTGCTGCACCACGAAATCTATGCCTGAGCACTGCTGAAACAAAACAAAAAGAATTCACGGTGGCTAGATTGGGCTATTTTCTACTGACTCTCTCTGGGGACTCAAACAGAATCCATTTGTTTGTTTGTTTCTCAGTTTCACTTGTATAGGGTACCTGTCCCTGCCCCTTCAGCTTGTAGTTTGTCTGTGTCCTTGGATCTCAAGTGAGTCTCCAGAAAGGGAGCACGTAGGTGGTCTTGAGTTTTCATCAGTTCTTCTAACTCTGTGTCTTTTGATTGGAGCACTCAAAGCCTGTACTTTTATTCTGATATTTGAGAGCAGTGCTCTTACATCAGTTTGAAATTTTCTTTGTTCTCATTAATATAAAATCACATGCAGAACATTATGTTTTCCAGTCTACCCTCTTCAGCTAGTCTCCCCCAAATCCCAGTTACAGTCGCTGTCCGTCAGCATGTACTAAGATGCTGTAGAATCACTACATGTCTTCTCTGTGTTGTACAGCCCTACCAATAACCCCCCACACTACACATTAAACATGCTAATCCTAATGTCCCCATTCTTTTTCCTCGCCCTTATTACTCCCTTCCCACAAACGCTACCCAGTCACTTTCTCTTTGGTAACTGTTAGTCCACCCTCGGGTACTGTGAGTCTGCTGATGTCTTTTCCTTCAGTTTTTCTTTGTTATCATACTCCACACATGAGTGAAATCATTTGGTAAATGTATTTCTCTGCCTGGCCTGTTTGACTGAGCATAATACCCTCTACCTCCATCCACGTTATTGCAAATGATAGGATTTGTTTTCTTCTTATGGCTGCTTACTGCACTTTTTAAACTGGATTTCATTCTTCTTTTTTGTTTGTAGTTTCGCTATGTGCTTTCACCATTGCTCTCCTGGTAATGAGCAGTAGCTTTGTGTTAGTCGATATGTACCTATATCTATCTATCTGTCTGTCTATCTATTTATCAATCAATCAATCAACTTTTTGTCTGCCCATCTGTCCTTGTGTACAGAACAGTTAACCACATATCCTGTATCACTTTCCTACACTATGCTTCAAAAAATCCTGCAAAGTATCTAGGCTGTAGAGAGAGCACTGGGTTCACCGAGACCCTTGCAGGACGAGACGGCCACGTGTACCTACAAAACCAGGAAATGGTTGTGCCGGAACTTGAACCCGTGTCTCTGTCCTCTGTCCTCTTTCATCTCCTTCTAACTTGCTGTCTGTATTTAGCCACATTCATTGACTAAGTGCTCCCTGAAGACCACAGATATCATTAATAAGGGCCTGTTGTCTACAGAAAAGTAAACTTGTTGCTTTGCTCACCACCATGTTTGAAGGACATCAGCGTGATCACCGCCGATAGGACGGAGGGTCAAATAGAAAGGAACACCAATTTCTAGACAGAGGCAGTTGGGAGCCAAGAGTGTATTGTGGAGTGACGTGTGTATTTGACTGTCCAAACTTCCCTCTTTAGGTGGTTATTAGATCTTCTCAATCGTGAACATCATAAAACCCACTGATTTCATTGGCCCAGATGCTTATTATTTCAGCAACTCAGTTGTTGAGGTGAGAGAAAATGAGAAGTATGTTGCTGCACCACTATATCTATCGCTGGGAACTGCTGAAACCAAACAAAAAGAATTCACAGTGGTCAGATAGGGCTATTTTCTGCTGACTGTCTCTGGGGACTCAAACAGAATCCATTTGTTTGATAGTTTGTTTTTCAGTTTCACTCGTGTAGGGTACTTGTCCACACACCTTCGGCTTGTAGTTTGTCTGTTGTCCTTGGATCTCAAGTGAGTCCCCTGTAAGTAAGCACGTAGGTGTTTTGAGTTTTTATCCCTTCTTTTAACCCTGTGTCTTTTGTTTGCAGCACTCAGTGCTTGAACTTTTATTCTGATGATTCCGAGCTGTACACTTATTGCACTTAAATAATATTTTATCATTAATCTACAATCACGAGAAGAACATTATTTTTACTATGCTCCCCCCTTCACCAAGTCCCCCCGAAAAACCTCTTCAGTCGCTGTCTATCAGCGTAGTGGAATGCTGTGGATCCCTTCACCAAGTCCGCCCCCACAGACCCGTTACAGTCGCTGTCCATCAGTGAGTAGTAAGATGCTATATGATCTCTACTAGTCTTCTCTGTGTTGTACAGTACTCCCCATGCACACCCGACCCCACGCATTATTCATGCTAATCCCAATTACCACTATTCTTTCTCCCCACACTTATCCCTCCCTTCAGACTCACCCTGCCTAGTCTTTTTCCTTTGGTATCTTTTAGTCAACTCTCGGAATCTGTGAGAGTGCTTCTTTTTTTTCCTTCAGTTTCTCTTTGTTGTTATACTCCACACATGAGTGAAATCACTTGGTACTTGTCTTTCTCCACCTGGCCTATTTCTCTGAACGTACTACCGTCTAGCTCCATCCACGTCACTGCAAATGGTAGTGTTTGCTTTCTTCTAAAGGCTGCTTACTGCAATTTTAAACTGGATTTCATTCTTCCTTTTTGTTTGTAGATTAGCTATGTTATTCACCATTCAACTCCTATTTATGTACAATAGCTTTGTGTCAATCGATATGTATCTGTATCTATCTGTCTAACGGTCTGTCTATCTATGTATCTATGTATGTAAGTATGTATGTATGTATCTATGGATCTACCTTTCTATCTATCTATCTATCTTCCTATCATCTATCTATGATGTCTATCATCTATCGGTCTATGTACCTATCTATCTTTCTTTCATCTGTCGTCTGTCTACCTATCTATCTATGAATCAATCACCTTTTTGTCTGCCCATCTATCCTTCTGTACAGAACAGTTAACAACATAGCTTATGTCTCTTTCCTACATTATGCTTCCAGAAATCTTGCAAGGTAGCTAAGCCATAAGGAGAGCACTGTGTTCACCGATACACTTTCAGGTAGAGTCAGCCGCGTGTGCTTATAAAACCAGTAAATGGAGGTGAAAGGACTTGAACCCGTATCTCTGTCCTCTGTCCTCTTATAATTCCTGCTCGCTTGGTGACTTTATTTAGCCACATTCAGTGAGTAAGTGATCCCCGATGACCACAAGTATCCTTCGTCTGGGCCTGTTGTCGACAGAAAAGTGTACTTGGTTCTTTGCACACCACCATGTTTGAGGGACATTGGTGTGATCACTGCTGATAGGTGGAGGGACAAACATAAAGGAACACCTATTTCTGGACAGGAGCATTTGGAAATAAGAGTGTGTAGTGGAGTGAATTGTTTATTTGAGGGTCCAAACGTCCCTCTTTAGATGGTTATTACTTCTTTACATTCGTGAACATCATAAAAAGCAATGATTTTAAAAGCGCAGACGCCTATTATTACAGCAATTCATTTGTTGAGGTGGGAGGAAATGAGAAGGAAGTTGCTGCACCACGAAATCTATGCCTGAGCACTGCTGAAACAAAACAAAAAGAATTCACGGTGGCTAGATTGGGCTATTTTCTACTGACTCTCTCTGGGGACTCAAACAGAATCCATTTGTTTGTTTGTTTCTCAGTTTCACTTGTATAGGGTACCTGTCCCTGCCCCTTCAGCTTGTAGTTTGTCTGTGTCCTTGGATCTTAAGTGAGTCTCCAGAAAGGGAGCACGTAGGTGGTCTTGAGTTTTCATCAGTTCTTCTAACCCTGTGTCTTTTGATTGGAGCACTCAAAACCTTTACTTTTATTCTGATATTTGAAAGCAGTGCTCTTACATCAGTTTGAAATTTTCTTTGTTCTCATTAATATAAAATCACATGCAGAACATTATGTTTTCCAGTCTACCCTCTTCAGCTAGTCCCCCCCAAATCCCAGTTACAGTCGCTGTCCGTCAGCATGTACTAAGATGCTGTAGAATCACTACATGTCTTCTCTGTGTTGTACAGCCCTACCAATAACCCCCCACACTACACATTAAACATGCTAATCCTAATGTCCCCATTCTTTTTCCTCGCCCTTATTACTCCCTTCCCACAAACGCTACCCAGTCACTTTCTCTTTGGTAACTGTTAGTCCACCCTCGGGTACTGTGAGTCTGCTGATGTCTTTTCCTTCAGTTTTTCTTTGTTATCATACTCCACACATGAGTGAAATCATTTGGTAAATGTATTTCTCTGCCTGGCCTGTTTGACTGAGCGTAATACCCTCTACCTCCATCCACGTTATTGCAAATGATAGGATTTGTTTTCTTCTTATGGCTGCTTACTGCACTTTTTAAACTGGATTTCATTCTTCTTTTTTGTTTGTAGTTTCGCTATGTGCTTTCACCATTGCTCTCCTGGTAATGAGCAGTAGCTTTGTGTTAGTCGATATGTACCTATATCTATCTATCTGTCTGTCTATCTATTTATCAATCAATCAATCAACTTTTTGTCTGCCCATCTGTCCTTGTGTACAGAACAGTTAACCACATATCCTGTATCACTTTCCTACACTATGCTTCAAAAAATCCTGCAAAGTATCTAGGCTGTAGAGAGAGCACTGGGTTCACCGAGACCCTTGCAGGACGAGACGGCCACGTGTACCCACAAAACCAGGAAATGGTTGTGCCGGAACTTGAACCCGTGTCTCTGTCCTCTGTCCTCTTTCATCTCCTTCTAACTTGCTGTCTGTATTTAGCCACATTCATTGACTAAGTGCTCCCTGAAGACCACAAATATCATTAATAAGGGCCTGTTGTCTACAGAAAAGTAAACTTGTTGCTTTGCTCACCACCATGTTTGAAGGACATCAGCGTGATCACCGCCGATGGGACGGAGGGTCAAATAGAAAGGAACACCAATTTCTAGACAGAGGCAGTTGGGAGCCAAGAGTGTATTGTGGAGTGACGTGTTTATTTGAGTGTCCAAACTTCCCTCTTTAGGTGGTTATTAGATCTTCTCAATCGTGAACATCATAAAACCCACTGATTTCATTGGCCCAGATGCTTATTATTTCAGCAATTCAGTTGTTGAGGTGAGAGAAAATGAGAAGTATGTTGCTGCACCACTATATCTATCGCTGGGAACTGCTGAAACCAAACAAAAAGAATTCACAGTGGTCAGATAGGGCTATTTTCTGCTGACTGTCTCTGGGGACTCAAACAGAATCCATTTGTTTGATAGTTTGTTTTTCAGTTTCACTCGTGTAGGGTACTTGTCCACACACCTTCGGCTTGTAGTTTGTCTGTTGTCCTTGGATCTCAAGTGAGTCCCCTGTAAGTAAGCACGTAGGTGTTTTGAGTTTTTATCCCTTCTTTTAACCCTGTGTCTTTTGTTTGCAGCACTCAGTGCTTGAACTTTTATTCTGATGATTCCGAGCTGTACACTTATTGCACTTAAATAATATTTTATCATTAATCTACAATCACGAGAAGAACATTATTTTTACTATGCTCCCCCCTTCACCAAGTCCCCCCGAAAAACCTCTTCAGTCGCTGTCTATCAGCGTAGTGGAATGCTGTGGATCCCTTCACCAAGTCCGCCCCCACAGACCCGTTACAGTCGCTGTCCATCAGTGAGTAGTAAGATGCTATATGATCTCTACTAGTCTTCTCTGTGTTGTACAGTACTCCCCATGCACACCCGACCCCACGCATTATTCATGCTAATCCCAATTACCACTATTCTTTCTCCCCACACTTATCCCTCCCTTCAGACTCACCCTGCCTAGTCTTTTTCCCTTTGGTAACTTTTAGTCAACTCTCGGAATCTGTGAGAGTGCTTCTTTTTTTTCCTTCAGTTTCTCTTTGTTGTTATACTCCACACATGAGTGAAATCACTTGGTACTTGTCTTTCTCCACCTGGCCTATTTCTCTGAACGTACTAACATCTAGCTCCATCCACGTCATTGCAAATGGTAGTGTTTGCTTTCTTCTAAAGGCTGCTTACTGCAATTTTAAACTGGATTTCATTCTTTCTTTTTGTTTGTAGATTAGCTATGTTATTCACCATTCAACTCCTATTTATGTACAATAGCTTTGTGTCAATCGATATGTATCTGTATCTATCTGTCTAACGGTCTGTCTATCTATGTATCTATGTATGTAAGTATGTATGTATGTATCTATGGATCTACCTTTCTATCTATCTATCTATCTTCCTATCATCTATCTATGATGTCTATCATCTATCGGTCTATGTACCTATCTTTCTTTCTTTCATCTGTCGTCTGTCTACCTATCTATCTATGAATCAATCACCTTTTTGTCTGCCCATCTATCCTTCTGTACAGAACAGTTAACAACATAGCTTATGTCTCTTTCCTACAATATGCTTCCAGAAATCTTGCAAGGTAGCTAAGCCATAAGGAGAGCACTGTGTTCACCGATACACTTTCAGGTAGAGTCAGCCGCGTGTGCTTACAAAACCAGTAAATGGAGGTGAAAGGACTTGAACCCGTATCTCTGTCCTCTGTCCTCTTATAATTCCTGCTCGCTTGGTGACTTTATTTAGCCACATTCAGTGAGTAAGTGATCCCCGAAGACCACAAGTATCCTTCGTCTGGGCCTGTTGTCGACAGAAAAGTGTACTTGGTTCTTTGCACACCACCATGTTTGAGGGACATTGGTGTGATCACTGCTGATAGGTGGAGGGTCAAACATAAAGGAACACCTATTTCTGGACAGGAGCATTTGGAAATAAGAGTGTGTAGTGGAGTGAAGTGTTTATTTGAGGGTCCAAACGTCCCTCTTTAGATGGTTATTACTTCTTTACATTCGTGAACATCATAAAAAGCAATGATTTTAAAAGCGCAGACGCCTATTATTACAGCAATTCATTTGTTGAGGTGGGAGGAAATGAGAAGGCAGTTGCTGCACCACGAAATCTATGCCTGAGCACTGCTGAAACAAAACAAAAAGAATTCACGGTGGCTAGATTGGGCTACTTTCTACTGACTCTCTCTGGGGACTCAAACAGAATCCATTTGTTTGTTTGTTTCTCAGTTTCACTTGTATAGGGTACCTGTCCCTGCCCCTTCAGCTTGTAGTTTGTCTGTGTCCTTGGATCTCAAGTGAGTCTCCAGAAAGGGAGCACGTAGGTGGTCTTGAGTTTTCATCAGTTCTTCTAACCCTGTGTCTTTTGATTGGAGCACTCAAAGCCTGTACTTTTATTCTGATATTTGAGAGCAGTGCTCTTACATCAGTTTGAAATTTTCTTTGTTCTCATTAATATAAAATCACATGCAGAACATTATGTTTTCCAGTCTACCCTCTTCAGCTAGTCCCCCCCAAATCCCAGTTACAGTCGCTGTCCGTCAGCATGTACTAAGATGCTGTAGAATCACTACATGTCTTCTCTGTGTTGTACAGCCCTACCAATGACCCCCCACACTACACATTAAACATGCTAATCCTAATGTCCCCATTCTTTTTCCTCGCCCTTATTACTCCCTTCCCACAAACGCTACCCAGTCACTTTCTCTTTGGTAACTGTTAGTCCACCCTCGGGTACTGTGAGTCTGCTGATGTCTTTTCCTTCAGTTTTTCTTTGTTATCATACTCCACACATGAGTGAAATCATTTGGTAAATGTATTTCTCTGCCTGGCCTGTTTGACTGAGCATAATACCCTCTACCTCCATCCACGTTATTGCAAATGATAGGATTTGTTTTCTTCTTATGGCTGCTTACTGCACTTTTTAAACTGGATTTCATTCTTCTTTTTTGTTTGTAGTTTCGCTATGTGCTTTCACCATTGCTCTCCTGGTAATGAGCAGTAGCTTTGTGTTAGTCGATATGTACCTATATCTATCTATCTGTCTGTCTATCTATTTATCAATCAATCAATCAACTTTTTGTCTGCCCATCTGTCCTTGTGTACAGAACAGTTAACCACATATCCTGTATCACTTTCCTACACTATGCTTCAAAAAATCCTGCAAAGTATCTAGGCTGTAGAGAGAGCACTGGGTTCACCGAGACCCTTGCAGGACGAGACGGCCACGTGTACCTACAAAACCAGGAAATGGTTGTGCCGGAACTTGAACCCGTGTCTCTGTCCTCTGTCCTCTTTCATCTCCTTCTAACTTGCTGTCTGTATTTAGCCACATTCATTGACTAAGTGCTCCCTGAAGACCACAGATATCATTAATAAGGGCCTGTTGTCTACAGAAAAGTAAACTTGTTGCTTTGCTCACCACCATGTTTGAAGGACATCAGCGTGATCACCGCCGATAGGACGGAGGGTCAAATAGAAAGGAACACCAATTTCTAGACAGAGGCAGTTGGGAGCCAAGAGTGTATTGTGGAGTGACGTGTGTATTTGACTGTCCAAACTTCCCTCTTTAGGTGGTTATTAGATCTTCTCAATCGTGAACATCATAAAACCCACTGATTTCATTGGCCCAGATGCTTATTATTTCAGCAACTCAGTTGTTGAGGTGAGAGAAAATGAGAAGTATGTTGCTGCACCACTATATCTATCGCTGGGAACTGCTGAAACCAAACAAAAAGTATTCACAGTGGTCAGATAGGGCTATTTTCTGCTGACTGTCTCTGGGGACTCAAACAGAATCCATTTGTTTGATAGTTTGTTTTTCAGTTTCACTCGTGTAGGGTACTTGTCCACACACCTTCGGCTTGTAGTTTGTCTGTTGTCCTTGGATCTCAAGTGAGTCCCCTGTAAGTAAGCACGTAGGTGTTTTGAGTTTTTATCCCTTCTTTTAACCCTGTGTCTTTTGTTTGCAGCACTCAGTGCTTGAACTTTTATTCTGATGATTCCGAGCTGTACACTTATTGCACTTAAATAATATTTTATCATTAATCTACAATCACGAGAAGAACATTATTTTTACTATGCTCCCCCCTTCACCAAGTCCCCCCGAAAAACCTCTTCAGTCGCTGTCTATCAGCGTAGTGGAATGCTGTGGATCCCTTCACCAAGTCCGCCCCCACAGACCCGTTACAGTCGCTGTCCATCAGTGAGTAGTAAGATGCTATATGATCTCTACTAGTCTTCTCTGTGTTGTACAGTACTCCCCATGCACACCCGACCCCACGCATTATTCATGCTAATCCCAATTACCACTATTCTTTCTCCCCACACTTATCCCTCCCTTCAGACTCACCCTGCCTAGTCTTTTTCCCTTTGGTAACTTTTAGTCAACTCTCGGAATCTGTGAGAGTGCTTCTTTTTTTTCCTTCAGTTTCTCTTTGTTGTTATACTCCACACATGAGTGAAATCACTTGGTACTTGTCTTTCTCCACCTGGCCTATTTCTCTGAACGTACTAACATCTAGCTCCATCCACGTCATTGCAAATGGTAGTGTTTGCTTTCTTCTAAAGGCTGCTTACTGCAATTTTAAACTGGATTTCATTCTTTCTTTTTGTTTGTAGATTAGCTATGTTATTCACCATTCAACTCCTATTTATGTACAATAGCTTTGTGTCAATCGATATGTATCTGTATCTATCTGTCTAACGGTCTGTCTATCTATGTATCTATGTATGTAAGTATGTATGTATGTATCTATGGATCTACCTTTCTATCTATCTATCTATCTTCCTATCATCTATCTATGATGTCTATCATCTATCGGTCTATGTACCTATCTATCTTTCTTTCATCTGTCGTCTGTCTACCTATCTATCTATGAATCAATCACCTTTTTGTCTGCCCATCTATCCTTCTGTACAGAACAGTTAACAACATAGCTTATGTCTCTTTCCTACAATATGCTTCCAGAAATCTTGCAAGGTAGCTAAGCCATAAGGAGAGCACTGTGTTCACCGATACACTTTCAGGTAGAGTCAGCCGCGTGTGCTTACAAAACCAGTAAATGGAGGTGAAAGGACTTGAACCCGTATCTCTGTCCTCTGTCCTCTTATAATTCCTGCTCGCTTGGTGACTTTATTTAGCCACATTCAGTGAGTAAGTGATCCCCGAAGACCACAAGTATCCTTCGTCTGGGCCTGTTGTCGACAGAAAAGTGTACTTGGTTCTTTGCACACCACCATGTTTGAGGGACATTGGTGTGATCACTGCTGATAGGTGGAGGGTCAAACATAAAGGAACACCTATTTCTGGACAGGAGCATTTGGAAATAAGAGTGTGTAGTGGAGTGAAGTGTTTATTTGAGGGTCCAAACGTCCCTCTTTAGATGGTTATTACTTCTTTACATTCGTGAACATCATAAAAAGCAATGATTTTAAAAGCGCAGACGCCTATTATTACAGCAATTCATTTGTTGAGGTGGGAGGAAATGAGAAGGAAGTTGCTGCACCACGAAATCTATGCCTGAGCACTGCTGAAACAAAACAAAAAGAATTCACGGTGGCTAGATTGGGCTATTTTCTACTGACTCTCTCTGGGGACTCAAACAGAATCCATTTGTTTGTTTGTTTCTCAGTTTCACTTGTATAGGGTACCTGTCCCTGCCCCTTCAGCTTGTAGTTTGTCTGTGTCCTTGGATCTCAAGTGAGTCTCCAGAAAGGGAGCACGTAGGTGGTCTTGAGTTTTCATCAGTTCTTCTAACCCTGTGTCTTTTGATTGGAGCACTCAAAGCCTGTACTTTTATTCTGATATTTGAGAGCAGTGCTCTTACATCAGTTTGAAATTTTCTTTGTTCTCATTAATATACAATCACATGCAGAACATTATGTTTTCCAGTCTACCCTCTTCAGCTAGTCCCCCCCAAATCCCAGTTACAGTCGCTGTCCGTCAGCATGTACTAAGATGCTGTAGAATCACTACATGTCTTCTCTGTGTTGTACAGCCCTACCAATGACCCCCCACACTACACATTAAACATGCTAATCCTAATGTCCCCATTCTTTTTCCTCGCCCTTATTACTCCCTTCCCACAAACGCTACCCAGTCACTTTCTCTTTGGTAACTGTTAGTCCACCCTCGGGTACTGTGAGTCTGCTGATGTCTTTTCCTTCAGTTTTTCTTTGTTATCATACTCCACACATGAGTGAAATCATTTGGTAAATGTATTTCTCTGCCTGGCCTGTTTGACTGAGCATAATACCCTCTACCTCCATCCACGTTATTGCAAATGATAGGATTTGTTTTCTTCTTATGGCTGCTTACTGCACTTTTTAAACTGGATTTCATTCTTCTTTTTTGTTTGTAGTTTCGCTATGTGCTTTCACCATTGCTCTCCTGGTAATGAGCAGTAGCTTTGTGTTAGTCGATATGTACCTATATCTATCTATCTGTCTGTCTATCTATTTATCAATCAATCAATCAACTTTTTGTCTGCCCATCTGTCCTTGTGTACAGAACAGTTAACCACATATCCTGTATCACTTTCCTACACTATGCTTCAAAAAATCCTGCAAAGTATCTAGGCTGTAGAGAGAGCACTGGGTTCACCGAGACCCTTGCAGGACGAGACGGCCACGTGTACCTACAAAACCAGGAAATGGTTGTGCCGGAACTTGAACCCGTGTCTCTGTCCTCTGTCCTCTTTCATCTCCTTCTAACTTGCTGTCTGTATTTAGCCACATTCATTGACTAAGTGCTCCCTGAAGACCACAGATATCATTAATAAGGGCCTGTTGTCTACAGAAAAGTAAACTTGTTGCTTTGCTCACCACCATGTTTGAAGGACATCAGCGTGATCACCGCCGATAGGACGGAGGGTCAAATAGAAAGGAACACCAATTTCTAGACAGAGGCAGTTGGGAGCCAAGAGTGTATTGTGGAGTGACGTGTGTATTTGACTGTCCAAACTTCCCTCTTTAGGTGGTTATTAGATCTTCTCAATCGTGAACATCATAAAACCCACTGATTTCATTGGCCCAGATGCTTATTATTTCAGCAACTCAGTTGTTGAGGTGAGAGAAAATGAGAAGTATGTTGCTGCACCACTGTATCTATCGCTGGGAACTGCTGAAACCAAATAAAAAGAATTCACGGTGGTCAGATAGGGCTATTTTCTGCTGACTGTCTCTGGGGACTCAAACAGAATCCATTTGTTTGATAGTTTGTTTTTCAGTTTCACTCGTGTAGGGTACTTGTCCACACACCTTCGGCTTGTAGTTTGTCTGTTGTCCTTGGATCTCAAGTGAGTCCCCTGTAAGTAAGCACGTAGGTGTTTTGAGTTTTTATCCCTTCTTTTAACCCTGTGTCTTTTGTTTGCAGCACTCAGTGCTTGAACTTTTATTCTGATGATTCCGAGCTGTACACTTATTGCACTTAAATAATATTTTATCATTAATCTACAATCACGAGAAGAACATTATTTTTACTATGCTCCCCCCTTCACCAAGTCCCCCCGAAAAACCTCTTCAGTCGCTGTCTATCAGCGTAGTGGAATGCTGTGGATCCCTTCACCAAGTCCGCCCCCACAGACCCGTTACAGTCGCTGTCCATCAGTGAGTAGTAAGATGCTATATGATCTCTACTAGTCTTCTCTGTGTTGTACAGTACTCCCCATGCACACCCGACCCCACGCATTATTCATGCTAATCCCAATTACCACTATTCTTTCTCCCCACACTTATCCCTCCCTTCAGACTCACCCTGCCTAGTCTTTTTCCCTTTGGTAACTTTTAGTCAACTCTCGGAATCTGTGAGAGTGCTTCTTTTTTTTCCTTCAGTTTCTCTTTGTTGTTATACTCCACACATGAGTGAAATCACTTGGTACTTGTCTTTCTCCACCTGGCCTATTTCTCTGAACGTACTAACATCTAGCTCCATCCACGTCATTGCAAATGGTAGTGTTTGCTTTCTTCTAAAGGCTGCTTACTGCAATTTTAAACTGGATTTCATTCTTTCTTTTTGTTTGTAGATTAGCTATGTTATTCACCATTCAACTCCTATTTATGTACAATAGCTTTGTGTCAATCGATATGTATCTGTATCTATCTGTCTAACGGTCTGTCTATCTATGTATCTATGTATGTAAGTATGTATGTATGTATCTATGGATCTACCTTTCTATCTATCTATCTATCTTCCTATCATCTATCTATGATGTCTATCATCTATCGGTCTATGTACCTATCTTTCTTTCTTTCATCTGTCGTCTGTCTACCTATCTATCTATGAATCAATCACCTTTTTGTCTGCCCATCTATCCTTCTGTACAGAACAGTTAACAACATAGCTTATGTCTCTTTCCTACAATATGCTTCCAGAAATCTTGCAAGGTAGCTAAGCCATAAGGAGAGCACTGTGTTCACCGATACACTTTCAGGTAGAGTCAGCCGCGTGTGCTTACAAAACCAGTAAATGGAGGTGAAAGGACTTGAACCCGTATCTCTGTCCTCTGTCCTCTTATAATTCCTGCTCGCTTGGTGACTTTATTTAGCCACATTCAGTGAGTAAGTGATCCCCGAAGACCACAAGTATCCTTCGTCTGGGCCTGTTGTCGACAGAAAAGTGTACTTGGTTCTTTGCACACCACCATGTTTGAGGGACATTGGTGTGATCACTGCTGATAGGTGGAGGGACAAACATAAAGGAACACCTATTTCTGGACAGGAGCATTTGGAAATAAGAGTGTGTAGTGGAGTGAAGTGTTTATTTGAGGGTCCAAACGTCCCTCTTTAGATGGTTATTACTTCTTTACATTCGTGAACATCATAAAAAGCAATGATTTTAAAAGCGCAGACGCCTATTATTACAGCAATTCATTTGTTGAGGTGGGAGGAAATGAGAAGGAAGTTGCTGCACCACGAAATCTATGCCTGAGCACTGCTGAAACAAAACAAAAAGAATTCACGGTGGCTAGATTGGGCTATTTTCTACTGACTCTCTCTGGGGACTCAAACAGAATCCATTTGTTTGTTTGTTTCTCAGTTTCACTTGTATAGGGTACCTGTCCCTGCCCCTTCAGCTTGCAGTTTGTCTGTGTCCTTGGATCTCAAGTGAGTCTCCAGAAAGGGAGCACGTAGGTGGTCTTGAGTTTTCATCAGTTCTTCTAACCCTGTGTCTTTTGATTGGAGCACTCAAAGCCTGTACTTTTATTCTGATATTTGAGAGCAGTGCTCTTACATCAGTTTGAAATTTTCTTTGTTCTCATTAATATAAAATCACATGCAGAACATTATGTTTTCCAGTCTACCCTCTTCAGCTAGTCCCCCCCAAATCCCAGTTACAGTCGCTGTCCGTCAGCATGTACTAAGATGCTGTAGAATCACTACATGTCTTCTCTGTGTTGTACAGCCCTACCAATGACCCCCCACACTACACATTAAACATGCTAATCCTAATGTCCCCATTCTTTTTACTCGCCCTTATTACTCCCTTCCCACAAACGCTACCCAGTCACTTTCTCTTTGGTAACTGTTAGTCCACCCTCGGGTACTGTGAGTCTGCTGATGTCTTTTCCTTCAGTTTTTCTTTGTTATCATACTCCACACATGAGTGAAATCATTTGGTAAATGTACTTCTCCGCCTGGCCTGTTTGACTGAGCATAATACCCTCTACCTCCATCCACGTTATTGCAAATGATAGGATTTGTTTTCTTCTTATGGCTGCTTACTGCACTTTTTAAACTGGATTTCATTCTTCTTTTTTGTTTGTAGTTTCGCTATGTGCTTTCACCATTGCTCTCCTGGTAATGAGCAGTAGCTTTGTGTTAGTCGATATGTACCTATATCTATCTATCTGTCTGTCTATCTATTTATCAATCAATCAATCAACTTTTTGTCTGCCCATCTGTCCTTGTGTACAGAACAGTTAACCACATATCCTGTATCACTTTCCTACACTATGCTTCAAAAAATCCTGCAAAGTATCTAGGCTGTAGAGAGAGCACTGGGTTCACCGAGACCCTTGCAGGACGAGACGGCCACGTGTACCTACAAAACCAGGAAATGGTTGTGCCGGAACTTGAACCCGTGTCTCTGTCCTCTGTCCTCTTTCATCTCCTTCTAACTTGCTGTCTGTATTTAGCCACATTCATTGACTAAGTGCTCCCTGAAGACCACAGATATCATTAATAAGGGCCTGTTGTCTACAGAAAAGTAAACTTGTTGCTTTGCTCACCACCATGTTTGAAGGACATCAGCGTGATCACCGCCGATAGGACGGAGGGTCAAATAGAAAGGAACACCAATTTCTAGACAGAGGCAGTTGGGAGCCAAGAGTGTATTGTGGAGTGACGTGTGTATTTGACTGTCCAAACTTCCCTCTTTAGGTGGTTATTAGATCTTCTCAATCGTGAACATCATAAAACCCACTGATTTCATTGGCCCAGATGCTTATTATTTCAGCAACTCAGTTGTTGAGGTGAGAGAAAATGAGAAGTATGTTGCTGCACCACTATATCTATCGCTGGGAACTGCTGAAACCAAACAAAAAGAATTCACAGTGGTCAGATAGGGCTATTTTCTGCTGACTGTCTCTGGGGACTCAAACAGAATCCATTTGTTTGATAGTTTGTTTTTCAGTTTCACTCGTGTAGGGTACTTGTCCACACACCTTCGGCTTGTAGTTTGTCTGTTGTCCTTGGATCTCAAGTGAGTCCCCTGTAAGTAAGCACGTAGGTGTTTTGAGTTTTTATCCCTTCTTTTAACCCTGTGTCTTTTGTTTGCAGCACTCAGTGCTTGAACTTTTATTCTGATGATTCCGAGCTGTACACTTATTGCACTTAAATAATATTTTATCATTAATCTACAATCACGAGAAGAACATTATTTTTACTATGCTCCCCCCTTCACCAAGTCCCCCCGAAAAACCTCTTCAGTCGCTGTCTATCAGCGTAGTGGAATGCTGTGGATCCCTTCACCAAGTCCGCCCCCACAGACCCGTTACAGTCGCTGTCCATCAGTGAGTAGTAAGATGCTATATGATCTCTACTAGTCTTCTCTGTGTTGTACAGTACTCCCCATGCACACCCGACCCCACGCATTATTCATGCTAATCCCAATTACCACTATTCTTTCTCCCCACACTTATCCCTCCCTTCAGACTCACCCTGCCTAGTCTTTTTCCCTTTGGTAACTTTTAGTCAACTCTCGGAATCTGTGAGAGTGCTTCTTTTTTTTCCTTCAGTTTCTCTTTGTTGTTATACTCCACACATGAGTGAAATCACTTGGTACTTGTCTTTCTCCACCTGGCCTATTTCTCTGAACGTACTAACATCTAGCTCCATCCACGTCATTGCAAATGGTAGTGTTTGCTTTCTTCTAAAGGCTGCTTACTGCAATTTTAAACTGGATTTCATTCTTTCTTTTTGTTTGTAGATTAGCTATGTTATTCACCATTCAACTCCTATTTATGTACAATAGCTTTGTGTCAATCGATATGTATCTGTATCTATCTGTCTAACGGTCTGTCTATCTATGTATCTATGTATGTAAGTATGTATGTATGTATCTATGGATCTACCTTTCTATCTATCTATCTATCTTCCTATCATCTATCTATGATGTCTATCATCTATCGGTCTATGTACCTATCTTTCTTTCTTTCATCTGTCGTCTGTCTACCTATCTATCTATGAATCAATCACCTTTTTGTCTGCCCATCTATCCTTCTGTACAGAACAGTTAACAACATAGCTTATGTCTCTTTCCTACAATATGCTTCCAGAAATCTTGCAAGGTAGCTAAGCCATAAGGAGAGCACTGTGTTCACCGATACACTTTCAGGTAGAGTCAGCCGCGTGTGCTTACAAAACCAGTAAATGGAGGTGAAAGGACTTGAACCCGTATCTCTGTCCTCTGTCCTCTTATAATTCCTGCTCGCTTGGTGACTTTATTTAGCCACATTCAGTGAGTAAGTGATCCCCGAAGACCACAAGTATCCTTCGTCTGGGCCTGTTGTCGACAGAAAAGTGTACTTGGTTCTTTGCACACCACCATGTTTGAGGGACATTGGTGTGATCACTGCTGATAGGTGGAGGGACAAACATAAAGGAACACCTATTTCTGGACAGGAGCATTTGGAAATAAGAGTGTGTAGTGGAGTGAAGTGTTTATTTGAGGGTCCAAACGTCCCTCTTTAGATGGTTATTACTTCTTTACATTCGTGAACATCATAAAAAGCAATGATTTTAAAAGCGCAGACGCCTATTATTACAGCAATTCATTTGTTGAGGTGGGAGGAAATGAGAAGGAAGTTGCTGCACCACGAAATCTATGCCTGAGCACTGCTGAAACAAAACAAAAAGAATTCACGGTGGCTAGATTGGGCTATTTTCTACTGACTCTCTCTGGGGACTCAAACAGAATCCATTTGTTTGTTTGTTTCTCAGTTTCACTTGTATAGGGTACCTGTCCCTGCCCCTTCAGCTTGCAGTTTGTCTGTGTCCTTGGATCTCAAGTGAGTCTCCAGAAAGGGAGCACGTAGGTGGTCTTGAGTTTTCATCAGTTCTTCTAACCCTGTGTCTTTTGATTGGAGCACTCAAAGCCTGTACTTTTATTCTGATATTTGAGAGCAGTGCTCTTACATCAGTTTGAAATTTTCTTTGTTCTCATTAATATAAAATCACATGCAGAACATTATGTTTTCCAGTCTACCCTCTTCAGCTAGTCCCCCCCAAATCCCAGTTACAGTCGCTGTCCGTCAGCATGTACTAAGATGCTGTAGAATCACTACATGTCTTCTCTGTGTTGTACAGCCCTACCAATGACCCCCCACACTACACATTAAACATGCTAATCCTAATGTCCCCATTCTTTTTACTCGCCCTTATTACTCCCTTCCCACAAACGCTACCCAGTCACTTTCTCTTTGGTAACTGTTAGTCCACCCTCGGGTACTGTGAGTCTGCTGATGTCTTTTCCTTCAGTTTTTCTTTGTTATCATACTCCACACATGAGTGAAATCATTTGGTAAATGTACTTCTCCGCCTGGCCTGTTTGACTGAGCATAATACCCTCTACCTCCATCCACGTTATTGCAAATGATAGGATTTGTTTTCTTCTTATGGCTGCTTACTGCACTTTTTAAACTGGATTTCATTCTTCTTTTTTGTTTGTAGTTTCGCTATGTGCTTTCACCATTGCTCTCCTGGTAATGAGCAGTAGCTTTGTGTTAGTCGATATGTACCTATATCTATCTATCTGTCTGTCTATCTATTTATCAATCAATCAATCAACTTTTTGTCTGCCCATCTGTCCTTGTGTACAGAACAGTTAACCACATATCCTGTATCACTTTCCTACACTATGCTTCAAAAAATCCTGCAAAGTATCTAGGCTGTAGAGAGAGCACTGGGTTCACCGAGACCCTTGCAGGACGAGACGGCCACGTGTACCTACAAAACCAGGAAATGGTTGTGCCGGAACTTGAACCCGTGTCTCTGTCCTCTGTCCTCTTTCATCTCCTTCTAACTTGCTGTCTGTATTTAGCCACATTCATTGACTAAGTGCTCCCTGAAGACCACAGATATCATTAATAAGGGCCTGTTGTCTACAGAAAAGTAAACTTGTTGCTTTGCTCACCACCATGTTTGAAGGACATCAGCGTGATCACCGCCGATAGGACGGAGGGTCAAATAGAAAGGAACACCAATTTCTAGACAGAGGCAGTTGGGAGCCAAGAGTGTATTGTGGAGTGACGTGTGTATTTGACTGTCCAAACTTCCCTCTTTAGGTGGTTATTAGATCTTCTCAATCGTGAACATCATAAAACCCACTGATTTCATTGGCCCAGATGCTTATTATTTCAGCAACTCAGTTGTTGAGGTGAGAGAAAATGAGAAGTATGTTGCTGCACCACTATATCTATCGCTGGGAACTGCTGAAACCAAACAAAAAGAATTCACAGTGGTCAGATAGGGCTATTTTCTGCTGACTGTCTCTGGGGACTCAAACAGAATCCATTTGTTTGATAGTTTGTTTTTCAGTTTCACTCGTGTAGGGTACTTGTCCACACACCTTCGGCTTGTAGTTTGTCTGTTGTCCTTGGATCTCAAGTGAGTCCCCTGTAAGTAAGCACGTAGGTGTTTTGAGTTTTTATCCCTTCTTTTAACCCTGTGTCTTTTGTTTGCAGCACTCAGTGCTTGAACTTTTATTCTGATGATTCCGAGCTGTACACTTATTGCACTTAAATAATATTTTATCATTAATCTACAATCACGAGAAGAACATTATTTTTACTATGCTCCCCCCTTCACCAAGTCCCCCCGAAAAACCTCTTCAGTCGCTGTCTATCAGCGTAGTGGAATGCTGTGGATCCCTTCACCAAGTCCGCCCCCACAGACCCGTTACAGTCGCTGTCCATCAGTGAGTAGTAAGATGCTATATGATCTCTACTAGTCTTCTCTGTGTTGTACAGTACTCCCCATGCACACCCGACCGCACGCATTATTCATGCTAATCCCAATTACCACTATTCTTTCTCCCCACACTTATCCCTCCCTTCAGACTCACCCTGCCTAGTCTTTTTCCCTTTGGTAACTTTTAGTCAACTCTCGGAATCTGTGAGAGTGCTTCTTTTTTTTCCTTCAGTTTCTCTTTGTTGTTATACTCCACACATGAGTGAAATCACTTGGTACTTGTCTTTCTCCACCTGGCCTATTTCTCTGAACGTACTAACATCTAGCTCCATCCACGTCACTGCAAATGGTAGTGTTTGCTTTCTTCTAAAGGCTGCTTACTGCAATTTCAAACTGGATTTCATTCTTTCTTTTTGTTTGTAGATTAGCTATGTTATTCACCATTCAACTCCTATTTATGTACAATAGCTTTGTGTCAATCGATATGTATCTGTATCTATCTGTCTAACGGTCTGTCTATCTATGTATCTATGTATGTAAGTATGTATGTATGTATCTATGGATCTACCTTTCTATCTATCTATCTATCTTCCTATCATCTATCTATGATGTCTATCATCTATCGGTCTATGTACCTATCTTTCTTTCTTTCATCTGTCGTCTGTCTACCTATCTATCTATGAATCAATCACCTTTTTGTCTGCCCATCTATCCTTCTGTACAGAACAGTTAACAACATAGCTTATGTCTCTTTCCTACAATATGCTTCCAGAAATCTTGCAAGGTAGCTAAGCCATAAGGAGAGCACTGTGTTCACCGATACACTTTCAGGTAGAGTCAGCCGCGTGTGCTTACAAAACCAGTAAATGGAGGTGAAAGGACTTGAACCCGTATCTCTGTCCTCTGTCCTCTTATAATTCCTGCTCGCTTGGTGACTTTATTTAGCCACATTCAGTGAGTAAGTGATCCCCGAAGACCACAAGTATCCTTCGTCTGGGCCTGTTGTCGACAGAAAAGTGTACTTGGTTCTTTGCACACCACCATGTTTGAGGGACATTGGTGTGATCACTGCTGATAGGTGGAGGGACAAACATAAAGGAACACCTATTTCTGGACAGGAGCATTTGGAAATAAGAGTGTGTAGTGGAGTGAAGTGTTTATTTGAGGGTCCAAACGTCCCTCTTTAGATGGTTATTACTTCTTTACATTCGTGAACATCATAAAAAGCAATGATTTTAAAAGCGCAGACGCCTATTATTACAGCAATTCATTTGTTGAGGTGGGAGGAAATGAGAAGGAAGTTGCTGCACCACGAAATCTATGCCTGAGCACTGCTGAAACAAAACAAAAAGAATTCACGGTGGCTAGATTGGGCTATTTTCTACTGACTCTCTCTGGGGACTCAAACAGAATCCATTTGTTTGTTTGTTTCTCAGTTTCACTTGTATAGGGTACCTGTCCCTGCCCCTTCAGCTTGTAGTTTGTCTGTGTCCTTGGATCTCAAGTGAGTCTCCAGAAAGGGAGCACGTAGGTGGTCTTGAGTTTTCATCAGTTCTTCTAACCCTGTGTCTTTTGATTGGAGCACTCAAAGCCTGTACTTTTATTCTGATATTTGAGAGCAGTGCTCTTACATCAGTTTGAAATTTTCTTTGTTCTCATTAATATAAAATCACATGCAGAACATTATGTTTTCCAGTCTACCCTCTTCAGCTAGTCCCCCCCAAATCCCAGTTACAGTCGCTGTCCGTCAGCATGTACTAAGATGCTGTAGAATCACTACATGTCTTCTCTGTGTTGTACAGCCCTACCAATAACCCCCCACACTACACATTAAACATGCTAATCCTAATGTCCCCATTCTTTTTCCTCGCCCTTATTACTCCCTTCCCACAAACGCTACCCAGTCACTTTCTCTTTGGTAACTGTTAGTCCACCCTCGGGTACTGTGAGTCTGCTGATGTCTTTTCCTTCAGTTTTTCTTTGTTATCATACTCCACACATGAGTGAAATCATTTGGTAAATGTATTTCTCTGCCTGGCCTGTTTGACTGAGCATAATACCCTCTACCTCCATCCACGTTATTGCAAATGATAGGATTTGTTTTCTTCTTATGGCTGCTTACTGCACTTTTTAAACTGGATTTCATTCTTCTTTTTTGTTTGTAGTTTCGCTATGTGCTTTCACCATTGCTCTCCTGGTAATGAGCAGTAGCTTTGTGTTAGTCGATATGTACCTATATCTATCTATCTGTCTGTCTATCTATTTATCAATCAATCAATCAACTTTTTGTCTGCCCATCTGTCCTTGTGTACAGAACAGTTAACCACATATCCTGTATCACTTTCCTACACTATGCTTCAAAAAATCCTGCAAAGTATCTAGGCTGTAGAGAGAGCACTGGGTTCACCGAGACCCTTGCAGGACGAGACGGCCACGTGTACCTACAAAACCAGGAAATGGTTGTGCCGGAACTTGAACCCGTGTCTCTGTCCTCTGTCCTCTTTCATCTCCTTCTAACTTGCTGTCTGTATTTAGCCACATTCATTGACTAAGTGCTCCCTGAAGACCACAGATATCATTAATAAGGGCCTGTTGTCTACAGAAAAGTAAACTTGTTGCTTTGCTCACCACCATGTTTGAAGGACATCAGCGTGATCACCGCCGATAGGACGGAGGGTCAAATAGAAAGGAACACCAATTTCTAGACAGAGGCAGTTGGGAGCCAAGAGTGTATTGTGGAGTGACGTGTGTATTTGACTGTCCAAACTTCCCTCTTTAGGTGGTTATTAGATCTTCTCAATCGTGAACATCATAAAACCCACTGATTTCATTGGCCCAGATGCTTATTATTTCAGCAACTCAGTTGTTGAGGTGAGAGAAAATGAGAAGTATGTTGCTGCACCACTATATCTATCGCTGGGAACTGCTGAAACCAAACAAAAAGAATTCACAGTGGTCAGATAGGGCTATTTTCTGCTGACTGTCTCTGGGGACTCAAACAGAATCCATTTGTTTGATAGTTTGTTTTTCAGTTTCACTCGTGTAGGGTACTTGTCCACACACCTTCGGCTTGTAGTTTGTCTGTTGTCCTTGGATCTCAAGTGAGTCCCCTGTAAGTAAGCACGTAGGTGTTTTGAGTTTTTATCCCTTCTTTTAACCCTGTGTCTTTTGTTTGCAGCACTCAGTGCTTGAACTTTTATTCTGATGATTCCGAGCTGTACACTTATTGCACTTAAATAATATTTTATCATTAATCTACAATCACGAGAAGAACATTATTTTTACTATGCTCCCCCCTTCACCAAGTCCCCCCGAAAAACCTCTTCAGTCGCTGTCTATCAGCGTAGTGGAATGCTGTGGATCCCTTCACCAAGTCCGCCCCCACAGACCCGTTACAGTCGCTGTCCATCAGTGAGTAGTAAGATGCTATATGATCTCTACTAGTCTTCTCTGTGTTGTACAGTACTCCCCATGCACACCCGACCGCACGCATTATTCATGCTAATCCCAATTACCACTATTCTTTCTCCCCACACTTATCCCTCCCTTCAGACTCACCCTGCCTAGTCTTTTTCCCTTTGGTAACTTTTAGTCAACTCTCGGAATCTGTGAGAGTGCTTCTTTTTTTTCCTTCAGTTTCTCTTTGTTGTTATACTCCACACATGAGTGAAATCACTTGGTACTTGTCTTTCTCCACCTGGCCTATTTCTCTGAACGTACTAACATCTAGCTCCATCCACGTCACTGCAAATGGTAGTGTTTGCTTTCTTCTAAAGGCTGCTTACTGCAATTTCAAACTGGATTTCATTCTTTCTTTTTGTTTGTAGATTAGCTATGTTATTCACCATTCAACTCCTATTTATGTACAATAGCTTTGTGTCAATCGATATGTATCTGTATCTATCTGTCTAACGGTCTGTCTATCTATGTATCTATGTATGTAAGTATGTATGTATGTATCTATGGATCTACCTTTCTATCTATCTATCTATCTTCCTATCATCTATCTATGATGTCTATCATCTATCGGTCTATGTACCTATCTTTCTTTCTTTCATCTGTCGTCTGTCTACCTATCTATCTATGAATCAATCACCTTTTTGTCTGCCCATCTATCCTTCTGTACAGAACAGTTAACAACATAGCTTATGTCTCTTTCCTACAATATGCTTCCAGAAATCTTGCAAGGTAGCTAAGCCATAAGGAGAGCACTGTGTTCACCGATACACTTTCAGGTAGAGTCAGCCGCGTGTGCTTACAAAACCAGTAAATGGAGGTGAAAGGACTTGAACCCGTATCTCTGTCCTCTGTCCTCTTATAATTCCTGCTCGCTTGGTGACTTTATTTAGCCACATTCAGTGAGTAAGTGATCCCCGAAGACCACAAGTATCCTTCGTCTGGGCCTGTTGTCGACAGAAAAGTGTACTTGGTTCTTTGCACACCACCATGTTTGAGGGACATTGGTGTGATCACTGCTGATAGGTGGAGGGACAAACATAAAGGAACACCTATTTCTGGACAGGAGCATTTGGAAATAAGAGTGTGTAGTGGAGTGAAGTGTTTATTTGAGGGTCCAAACGTCCCTCTTTAGATGGTTATTACTTCTTTACATTCGTGAACATCATAAAAAGCAATGATTTTAAAAGCGCAGACGCCTATTATTACAGCAATTCATTTGTTGAGGTGGGAGGAAATGAGAAGGAAGTTGCTGCACCACGAAATCTATGCCTGAGCACTGCTGAAACAAAACAAAAAGAATTCACGGTGGCTAGATTGGGCTATTTTCTACTGACTCTCTCTGGGGACTCAAACAGAATCCATTTGTTTGTTTGTTTCTCAGTTTCACTTGTATAGGGTACCTGTCCCTGCCCCTTCAGCTTGTAGTTTGTCTGTGTCCTTGGATCTCAAGTGAGTCTCCAGAAAGGGAGCACGTAGGTGGTCTTGAGTTTTCATCAGTTCTTCTAACCCTGTGTCTTTTGATTGGAGCACTCAAAGCCTGTACTTTTATTCTGATATTTGAGAGCAGTGCTCTTACATCAGTTTGAAATTTTCTTTGTTCTCATTAATATAAAATCACATGCAGAACATTATGTTTTCCAGTCTACCCTCTTCAGCTAGTCCCCCCCAAATCCCAGTTACAGTCGCTGTCCGTCAGCATGTACTAAGATGCTGTAGAATCACTACATGTCTTCTCTGTGTTGTACAGCCCTACCAATGACCCCCCACACTACACATTAAACATGCTAATCCTAATGTCCCCATTCTTTTTACTCGCCCTTATTACTCCCTTCCCACAAACGCTACCCAGTCACTTTCTCTTTGGTAACTGTTAGTCCACCCTCGGGTACTGTGAGTCTGCTGATGTCTTTTCCTTCAGTTTTTCTTTGTTATCATACTCCACACATGAGTGAAATCATTTGGTAAATGTACTTCTCCGCCTGGCCTGTTTGACTGAGCATAATACCCTCTACCTCCATCCACGTTATTGCAAATGATAGGATTTGTTTTCTTCTTATGGCTGCTTACTGCACTTTTTAAACTGGATTTCATTCTTCTTTTTTGTTTGTAGTTTCGCTATGTGCTTTCACCATTGCTCTCCTGGTAATGAGCAGTAGCTTTGTGTTAGTCGATATGTACCTATATCTATCTATCTGTCTGTCTATCTATTTATCAATCAATCAATCAACTTTTTGTCTGCCCATCTGTCCTTGTGTACAGAACAGTTAACCACATATCCTGTATCACTTTCCTACACTATGCTTCAAAAAATCCTGCAAAGTATCTAGGCTGTAGAGAGAGCACTGGGTTCACCGAGACCCTTGCAGGACGAGACGGCCACGTGTACCTACAAAACCAGGAAATGGTTGTGCCGGAACTTGAACCCGTGTCTCTGTCCTCTGTCCTCTTTCATCTCCTTCTAACTTGCTGTCTGTATTTAGCCACATTCATTGACTAAGTGCTCCCTGAAGACCACAGATATCATTAATAAGGGCCTGTTGTCTACAGAAAAGTAAACTTGTTGCTTTGCTCACCACCATGTTTGAAGGACATCAGCGTGATCACCGCCGATAGGACGGAGGGTCAAATAGAAAGGAACACCAATTTCTAGACAGAGGCAGTTGGGAGCCAAGAGTGTATTGTGGAGTGACGTGTGTATTTGACTGTCCAAACTTCCCTCTTTAGGTGGTTATTAGATCTTCTCAATCGTGAACATCATAAAACCCACTGATTTCATTGGCCCAGATGCTTATTATTTCAGCAACTCAGTTGTTGAGGTGAGAGAAAATGAGAAGTATGTTGCTGCACCACTATATCTATCGCTGGGAACTGCTGAAACCAAACAAAAAGAATTCACAGTGGTCAGATAGGGCTATTTTCTGCTGACTGTCTCTGGGGACTCAAACAGAATCCATTTGTTTGATAGTTTGTTTTTCAGTTTCACTCGTGTAGGGTACTTGTCCACACACCTTCGGCTTGTAGTTTGTCTGTTGTCCTTGGATCTCAAGTGAGTCCCCTGTAAGTAAGCACGTAGGTGTTTTGAGTTTTTATCCCTTCTTTTAACCCTGTGTCTTTTGTTTGCAGCACTCAGTGCTTGAACTTTTATTCTGATGATTCCGAGCTGTACACTTATTGCACTTAAATAATATTTTATCATTAATCTACAATCACGAGAAGAACATTATTTTTACTATGCTCCCCCCTTCACCAAGTCCCCCCGAAAAACCTCTTCAGTCGCTGTCTATCAGCGTAGTGGAATGCTGTGGATCCCTTCACCAAGTCCGCCCCCACAGACCCGTTACAGTCGCTGTCCATCAGTGAGTAGTAAGATGCTATATGATCTCTACTAGTCTTCTCTGTGTTGTACAGTACTCCCCATGCACACCCGACCCCACGCATTATTCATGCTAATCCCAATTACCACTATTCTTTCTCCCCACACTTATCCCTCCCTTCAGACTCACCCTGCCTAGTCTTTTTCCCTTTGGTAACTTTTAGTCAACTCTCGGAATCTGTGAGAGTGCTTCTTTTTTTTCCTTCAGTTTCTCTTTGTTGTTATACTCCACACATGAGTGAAATCACTTGGTACTTGTCTTTCTCCACCTGGCCTATTTCTCTGAACGTACTAACATCTAGCTCCATCCACGTCATTGCAAATGGTAGTGTTTGCTTTCTTCTAAAGGCTGCTTACTGCAATTTTAAACTGGATTTCATTCTTTCTTTTTGTTTGTAGATTAGCTATGTTATTCACCATTCAACTCCTATTTATGTACAATAGCTTTGTGTCAATCGATATGTATCTGTATCTATCTGTCTAACGGTCTGTCTATCTATGTATCTATGTATGTAAGTATGTATGTATGTATCTATGGATCTACCTTTCTATCTATCTATCTATCTTCCTATCATCTATCTATGATGTCTATCATCTATCGGTCTATGTACCTATCTTTCTTTCTTTCATCTGTCGTCTGTCTACCTATCTATCTATGAATCAATCACCTTTTTGTCTGCCCATCTATCCTTCTGTACAGAACAGTTAACAACATAGCTTATGTCTCTTTCCTACAATATGCTTCCAGAAATCTTGCAAGGTAGCTAAGCCATAAGGAGAGCACTGTGTTCACCGATACACTTTCAGGTAGAGTCAGCCGCGTGTGCTTACAAAACCAGTAAATGGAGGTGAAAGGACTTGAACCCGTATCTCTGTCCTCTGTCCTCTTATAATTCCTGCTCGCTTGGTGACTTTATTTAGCCACATTCAGTGAGTAAGTGATCCCCGAAGACCACAAGTATCCTTCGTCTGGGCCTGTTGTCGACAGAAAAGTGTACTTGGTTCTTTGCACACCACCATGTTTGAGGGACATTGGTGTGATCACTGCTGATAGGTGGAGGGACAAACATAAAGGAACACCTATTTCTGGACAGGAGCATTTGGAAATAAGAGTGTGTAGTGGAGTGAAGTGTTTATTTGAGGGTCCAAACGTCCCTCTTTAGATGGTTATTACTTCTTTACATTCGTGAACATCATAAAAAGCAATGATTTTAAAAGCGCAGACGCCTATTATTACAGCAATTCATTTGTTGAGGTGGGAGGAAATGAGAAGGAAGTTGCTGCACCACGAAATCTATGCCTGAGCACTGCTGAAACAAAACAAAAAGAATTCACGGTGGCTAGATTGGGCTATTTTCTACTGACTCTCTCTGGGGACTCAAACAGAATCCATTTGTTTGTTTGTTTCTCAGTTTCACTTGTATAGGGTACCTGTCCCTGCCCCTTCAGCTTGCAGTTTGTCTGTGTCCTTGGATCTCAAGTGAGTCTCCAGAAAGGGAGCACGTAGGTGGTCTTGAGTTTTCATCAGTTCTTCTAACCCTGTGTCTTTTGATTGGAGCACTCAAAGCCTGTACTTTTATTCTGATATTTGAGAGCAGTGCTCTTACATCAGTTTGAAATTTTCTTTGTTCTCATTAATATAAAATCACATGCAGAACATTATGTTTTCCAGTCTACCCTCTTCAGCTAGTCCCCCCCAAATCCCAGTTACAGTCGCTGTCCGTCAGCATGTACTAAGATGCTGTAGAATCACTACATGTCTTCTCTGTGTTGTACAGCCCTACCAATGACCCCCCACACTACACATTAAACATGCTAATCCTAATGTCCCCATTCTTTTTACTCGCCCTTATTACTCCCTTCCCACAAACGCTACCCAGTCACTTTCTCTTTGGTAACTGTTAGTCCACCCTCGGGTACTGTGAGTCTGCTGATGTCTTTTCCTTCAGTTTTTCTTTGTTATCATACTCCACACATGAGTGAAATCATTTGGTAAATGTACTTCTCCGCCTGGCCTGTTTGACTGAGCATAATACCCTCTACCTCCATCCACGTTATTGCAAATGATAGGATTTGTTTTCTTCTTATGGCTGCTTACTGCACTTTTTAAACTGGATTTCATTCTTCTTTTTTGTTTGTAGTTTCGCTATGTGCTTTCACCATTGCTCTCCTGGTAATGAGCAGTAGCTTTGTGTTAGTCGATATGTACCTATATCTATCTATCTGTCTGTCTATCTATTTATCAATCAATCAATCAACTTTTTGTCTGCCCATCTGTCCTTGTGTACAGAACAGTTAACCACATATCCTGTATCACTTTCCTACACTATGCTTCAAAAAATCCTGCAAAGTATCTAGGCTGTAGAGAGAGCACTGGGTTCACCGAGACCCTTGCAGGACGAGACGGCCACGTGTACCTACAAAACCAGGAAATGGTTGTGCCGGAACTTGAACCCGTGTCTCTGTCCTCTGTCCTCTTTCATCTCCTTCTAACTTGCTGTCTGTATTTAGCCACATTCATTGACTAAGTGCTCCCTGAAGACCACAGATATCATTAATAAGGGCCTGTTGTCTACAGAAAAGTAAACTTGTTGCTTTGCTCACCACCATGTTTGAAGGACATCAGCGTGATCACCGCCGATAGGACGGAGGGTCAAATAGAAAGGAACACCAATTTCTAGACAGAGGCAGTTGGGAGCCAAGAGTGTATTGTGGAGTGACGTGTGTATTTGACTGTCCAAACTTCCCTCTTTAGGTGGTTATTAGATCTTCTCAATCGTGAACATCATAAAACCCACTGATTTCATTGGCCCAGATGCTTATTATTTCAGCAACTCAGTTGTTGAGGTGAGAGAAAATGAGAAGTATGTTGCTGCACCACTATATCTATCGCTGGGAACTGCTGAAACCAAACAAAAAGAATTCACAGTGGTCAGATAGGGCTATTTTCTGCTGACTGTCTCTGGGGACTCAAACAGAATCCATTTGTTTGATAGTTTGTTTTTCAGTTTCACTCGTGTAGGGTACTTGTCCACACACCTTCGGCTTGTAGTTTGTCTGTTGTCCTTGGATCTCAAGTGAGTCCCCTGTAAGTAAGCACGTAGGTGTTTTGAGTTTTTATCCCTTCTTTTAACCCTGTGTCTTTTGTTTGCAGCACTCAGTGCTTGAACTTTTATTCTGATGATTCCGAGCTGTACACTTATTGCACTTAAATAATATTTTATCATTAATCTACAATCACGAGAAGAACATTATTTTTACTATGCTCCCCCCTTCACCAAGTCCCCCCGAAAAACCTCTTCAGTCGCTGTCTATCAGCGTAGTGGAATGCTGTGGATCCCTTCACCAAGTCCGCCCCCACAGACCCGTTACAGTCGCTGTCCATCAGTGAGTAGTAAGATGCTATATGATCTCTACTAGTCTTCTCTGTGTTGTACAGTACTCCCCATGCACACCCGACCGCACGCATTATTCATGCTAATCCCAATTACCACTATTCTTTCTCCCCACACTTATCCCTCCCTTCAGACTCACCCTGCCTAGTCTTTTTCCCTTTGGTAACTTTTAGTCAACTCTCGGAATCTGTGAGAGTGCTTCTTTTTTTTCCTTCAGTTTCTCTTTGTTGTTATACTCCACACATGAGTGAAATCACTTGGTACTTGTCTTTCTCCACCTGGCCTATTTCTCTGAACGTACTAACATCTAGCTCCATCCACGTCACTGCAAATGGTAGTGTTTGCTTTCTTCTAAAGGCTGCTTACTGCAATTTCAAACTGGATTTCATTCTTTCTTTTTGTTTGTAGATTAGCTATGTTATTCACCATTCAACTCCTATTTATGTACAATAGCTTTGTGTCAATCGATATGTATCTGTATCTATCTGTCTAACGGTCTGTCTATCTATGTATCTATGTATGTAAGTATGTATGTATGTATCTATGGATCTACCTTTCTATCTATCTATCTATCTTCCTATCATCTATCTATGATGTCTATCATCTATCGGTCTATGTACCTATCTTTCTTTCTTTCATCTGTCGTCTGTCTACCTATCTATCTATGAATCAATCACCTTTTTGTCTGCCCATCTATCCTTCTGTACAGAACAGTTAACAACATAGCTTATGTCTCTTTCCTACAATATGCTTCCAGAAATCTTGCAAGGTAGCTAAGCCATAAGGAGAGCACTGTGTTCACCGATACACTTTCAGGTAGAGTCAGCCGCGTGTGCTTACAAAACCAGTAAATGGAGGTGAAAGGACTTGAACCCGTATCTCTGTCCTCTGTCCTCTTATAATTCCTGCTCGCTTGGTGACTTTATTTAGCCACATTCAGTGAGTAAGTGATCCCCGAAGACCACAAGTATCCTTCGTCTGGGCCTGTTGTCGACAGAAAAGTGTACTTGGTTCTTTGCACACCACCATGTTTGAGGGACATTGGTGTGATCACTGCTGATAGGTGGAGGGTCAAACATAAAGGAACACCTATTTCTGGACAGGAGCATTTGGAAATAAGAGTGTGTAGTGGAGTGAAGTGTTTATTTGAGGGTCCAAACGTCCCTCTTTAGATGGTTATTACTTCTTTACATTCGTGAACATCATAAAAAGCAATGATTTTAAAAGCGCAGACGCCTATTATTACAGCAATTCATTTGTTGAGGTGGGAGGAAATGAGAAGGAAGTTGCTGCACCACGAAATCTATGCCTGAGCACTGCTGAAACAAAACAAAAAGAATTCACGGTGGCTAGATTGGGCTATTTTCTACTGACTCTCTCTGGGGACTCAAACAGAATCCATTTGTTTGTTTGTTTCTCAGTTTCACTTGTATAGGGTACCTGTCCCTGCCCCTTCAGCTTGTAGTTTGTCTGTGTCCTTGGATCTCAAGTGAGTCTCCAGAAAGGGAGCACGTAGGTGGTCTTGAGTTTTCATCAGTTCTTCTAACCCTGTGTCTTTTGATTGGAGCACTCAAAGCCTGTACTTTTATTCTGATATTTGAGAGCAGTGCTCTTACATCAGTTTGAAATTTTCTTTGTTCTCATTAATATAAAATCACATGCAGAACATTATGTTTTCCAGTCTACCCTCTTCAGCTAGTCCCCCCCAAATCCCAGTTACAGTCGCTGTCCGTCAGCATGTACTAAGATGCTGTAGAATCACTACATGTCTTCTCTGTGTTGTACAGCCCTACCAATAACCCCCCACACTACACATTAAACATGCTAATCCTAATGTCCCCATTCTTTTTCCTCGCCCTTATTACTCCCTTCCCACAAACGCTACCCAGTCACTTTCTCTTTGGTAACTGTTAGTCCACCCTCGGGTACTGTGAGTCTGCTGATGTCTTTTCCTTCAGTTTTTCTTTGTTATCATACTCCACACATGAGTGAAATCATTTGGTAAATGTACTTCTCCGCCTGGCCTGTTTGACTGAGCATAATACCCTCTACCTCCATCCACGTTATTGCAAATGATAGGATTTGTTTTCTTCTTATGGCTGCTTACTGCACTTTTTAAACTGGATTTCATTCTTCTTTTTTGTTTGTAGTTTCGCTATGTGCTTTCACCATTGCTCTCCTGGTAATGAGCAGTAGCTTTGTGTTAGTCGATATGTACCTATATCTATCTATCTGTCTGTCTATCTATTTATCAATCAATCAATCAACTTTTTGTCTGCCCATCTGTCCTTGTGTACAGAACAGTTAACCACATATCCTGTATCACTTTCCTACACTATGCTTCAAAAAATCCTGCAAAGTATCTAGGCTGTAGAGAGAGCACTGGGTTCACCGAGACCCTTGCAGGACGAGACGGCCACGTGTACCTACAAAACCAGGAAATGGTTGTGCCGGAACTTGAACCCGTGTCTCTGTCCTCTGTCCTCTTTCATCTCCTTCTAACTTGCTGTCTGTATTTAGCCACATTCATTGACTAAGTGCTCCCTGAAGACCACAGATATCATTAATAAGGGCCTGTTGTCTACAGAAAAGTAAACTTGTTGCTTTGCTCACCACCATGTTTGAAGGACATCAGCGTGATCACCGCCGATAGGACGGAGGGTCAAATAGAAAGGAACACCAATTTCTAGACAGAGGCAGTTGGGAGCCAAGAGTGTATTGTGGAGTGACGTGTGTATTTGACTGTCCAAACTTCCCTCTTTAGGTGGTTATTAGATCTTCTCAATCGTGAACATCATAAAACCCACTGATTTCATTGGCCCAGATGCTTATTATTTCAGCAACTCAGTTGTTGAGGTGAGAGAAAATGAGAAGTATGTTGCTGCACCACTATATCTATCGCTGGGAACTGCTGAAACCAAACAAAAAGAATTCACAGTGGTCAGATAGGGCTATTTTCTGCTGACTGTCTCTGGGGACTCAAACAGAATCCATTTGTTTGATAGTTTGTTTTTCAGTTTCACTCGTGTAGGGTACTTGTCCACACACCTTCGGCTTGTAGTTTGTCTGTTGTCCTTGGATCTCAAGTGAGTCCCCTGTAAGTAAGCACGTAGGTGTTTTGAGTTTTTATCCCTTCTTTTAACCCTGTGTCTTTTGTTTGCAGCACTCAGTGCTTGAACTTTTATTCTGATGATTCCGAGCTGTACACTTATTGCACTTAAATAATATTTTATCATTAATCTACAATCACGAGAAGAACATTATTTTTACTATGCTCCCCCCTTCACCAAGTCCCCCCGAAAAACCTCTTCAGTCGCTGTCTATCAGCGTAGTGGAATGCTGTGGATCCCTTCACCAAGTCCGCCCCCACAGACCCGTTACAGTCGCTGTCCATCAGTGAGTAGTAAGATGCTATATGATCTCTACTAGTCTTCTCTGTGTTGTACAGTACTCCCCATGCACACCCGACCCCACGCATTATTCATGCTAATCCCAATTACCACTATTCTTTCTCCCCACACTTATCCCTCCCTTCAGACTCACCCTGCCTAGTCTTTTTCCCTTTGGTAACTTTTAGTCAACTCTCGGAATCTGTGAGAGTGCTTCTTTTTTTTCCTTCAGTTTCTCTTTGTTGTTATACTCCACACATGAGTGAAATCACTTGGTACTTGTCTTTCTCCACCTGGCCTATTTCTCTGAACGTACTAACATCTAGCTCCATCCACGTCACTGCAAATGGTAGTGTTTGCTTTCTTCTAAAGGCTGCTTACTGCAATTTTAAACTGGATTTCATTCTTTCTTTTTGTTTGTAGATTAGCTATGTTATTCACCATTCAACTCCTATTTATGTACAATAGCTTTGTGTCAATCGATATGTATCTGTATCTATCTGTCTAACGGTCTGTCTATCTATGTATCTATGTATGTAAGTATGTATGTATGTATCTATGGATCTACCTTTCTATCTATCTATCTATCTTCCTATCATCTATCTATGATGTCTATCATCTATCGGTCTATGTACCTATCTATCTTTCTTTCATCTGTCGTCTGTCTACCTATCTATCTATGAATCAATCACCTTTTTGTCTGCCCATCTATCCTTCTGTACAGAACAGTTAACAACATAGCTTATGTCTCTTTCCTACAATATGCTTCCAGAAATCTTGCAAGGTAGCTAAGCCATAAGGAGAGCACTGTGTTCACCGATACACTTTCAGGTAGAGTCAGCCGCGTGTGCTTACAAAACCAGTAAATGGAGGTGAAAGGACTTGAACCCGTATCTCTGTCCTCTGTCCTCTTATAATTCCTGCTCGCTTGGTGACTTTATTTAGCCACATTCAGTGAGTAAGTGATCCCCGAAGACCACAAGTATCCTTCGTCTGGGCCTGTTGTCGACAGAAAAGTGTACTTGGTTCTTTGCACACCACCATGTTTGAGGGACATTGGTGTGATCACTGCTGATAGGTGGAGGGTCAAACATAAAGGAACACCTATTTCTGGACAGGAGCATTTGGAAATAAGAGTGTGTAGTGGAGTGAAGTGTTTATTTGAGGGTCCAAACGTCCCTCTTTAGATGGTTATTACTTCTTTACATTCGTGAACATCATAAAAAGCAATGATTTTAAAAGCGCAGACGCCTATTATTACAGCAATTCATTTGTTGAGGTGGGAGGAAATGAGAAGGAAGTTGCTGCACCACGAAATCTATGCCTGAGCACTGCTGAAACAAAACAAAAAGAATTCACGGTGGCTAGATTGGGCTATTTTCTACTGACTCTCTCTGGGGACTCAAACAGAATCCATTTGTTTGTTTGTTTCTCAGTTTCACTTGTATAGGGTACCTGTCCCTGCCCCTTCAGCTTGTAGTTTGTCTGTGTCCTTGGATCTCAAGTGAGTCTCCAGAAAGGGAGCACGTAGGTGGTCTTGAGTTTTCATCAGTTCTTCTAACCCTGTGTCTTTTGATTGGAGCACTCAAAGCCTGTACTTTTATTCTGATATTTGAGAGCAGTGCTCTTACATCAGTTTGAAATTTTCTTTGTTCTCATTAATATACAATCACATGCAGAACATTATGTTTTCCAGTCTACCCTCTTCAGCTAGTCCCCCCCAAATCCCAGTTACAGTCGCTGTCCGTCAGCATGTACTAAGATGCTGTAGAATCACTACATGTCTTCTCTGTGTTGTACAGCCCTACCAATGACCCCCCACACTACACATTAAACATGCTAATCCTAATGTCCCCATTCTTTTTCCTCGCCCTTATTACTCCCTTCCCACAAACGCTACCCAGTCACTTTCTCTTTGGTAACTGTTAGTCCACCCTCGGGTACTGTGAGTCTGCTGATGTCTTTTCCTTCAGTTTTTCTTTGTTATCATACTCCACACATGAGTGAAATCATTTGGTAAATGTATTTCTCTGCCTGGCCTGTTTGACTGAGCATAATACCCTCTACCTCCATCCACGTTATTGCAAATGATAGGATTTGTTTTCTTCTTATGGCTGCTTACTGCACTTTTTAAACTGGATTTCATTCTTCTTTTTTGTTTGTAGTTTCGCTATGTGCTTTCACCATTGCTCTCCTGGTAATGAGCAGTAGCTTTGTGTTAGTCGATATGTACCTATATCTATCTATCTGTCTGTCTATCTATTTATCAATCAATCAATCAACTTTTTGTCTGCCCATCTGTCCTTGTGTACAGAACAGTTAACCACATATCCTGTATCACTTTCCTACACTATGCTTCAAAAAATCCTGCAAAGTATCTAGGCTGTAGAGAGAGCACTGGGTTCACCGAGACCCTTGCAGGACGAGACGGCCACGTGTACCTACAAAACCAGGAAATGGTTGTGCCGGAACTTGAACCCGTGTCTCTGTCCTCTGTCCTCTTTCATCTCCTTCTAACTTGCTGTCTGTATTTAGCCACATTCATTGACTAAGTGCTCCCTGAAGACCACAGATATCATTAATAAGGGCCTGTTGTCTACAGAAAAGTAAACTTGTTGCTTTGCTCACCACCATGTTTGAAGGACATCAGCGTGATCACCGCCGATAGGACGGAGGGTCAAATAGAAAGGAACACCAATTTCTAGACAGAGGCAGTTGGGAGCCAAGAGTGTATTGTGGAGTGACGTGTGTATTTGACTGTCCAAACTTCCCTCTTTAGGTGGTTATTAGATCTTCTCAATCGTGAACATCATAAAACCCACTGATTTCATTGGCCCAGATGCTTATTATTTCAGCAACTCAGTTGTTGAGGTGAGAGAAAATGAGAAGTATGTTGCTGCACCACTGTATCTATCGCTGGGAACTGCTGAAACCAAACAAAAAGAATTCACGGTGGTCAGATAGGGCTATTTTCTGCTGACTGTCTCTGGGGACTCAAACAGAATCCATTTGTTTGATAGTTTGTTTTTCAGTTTCACTCGTGTAGGGTACTTGTCCACACACCTTCGGCTTGTAGTTTGTCTGTTGTCCTTGGATCTCAAGTGAGTCCCCTGTAAGTAAGCACGTAGGTGTTTTGAGTTTTTATCCCTTCTTTTAACCCTGTGTCTTTTGTTTGCAGCACTCAGTGCTTGAACTTTTATTCTGATGATTCCGAGCTGTACACTTATTGCACTTAAATAATATTTTATCATTAATCTACAATCACGAGAAGAACATTATTTTTACTATGCTCCCCCCTTCACCAAGTCCCCCCGAAAAACCTCTTCAGTCGCTGTCTATCAGCGTAGTGGAATGCTGTGGATCCCTTCACCAAGTCCGCCCCCACAGACCCGTTACAGTCGCTGTCCATCAGTGAGTAGTAAGATGCTATATGATCTCTACTAGTCTTCTCTGTGTTGTACAGTACTCCCCATGCACACCCGACCCCACGCATTATTCATGCTAATCCCAATTACCACTATTCTTTCTCCCCACACTTATCCCTCCCTTCAGACTCACCCTGCCTAGTCTTTTTCCCTTTGGTAACTTTTAGTCAACTCTCGGAATCTGTGAGAGTGCTTCTTTTTTTTCCTTCAGTTTCTCTTTGTTGTTATACTCCACACATGAGTGAAATCACTTGGTACTTGTCTTTCTCCACCTGGCCTATTTCTCTGAACGTACTAACATCTAGCTCCATCCACGTCACTGCAAATGGTAGTGTTTGCTTTCTTCTAAAGGCTGCTTACTGCAATTTCAAACTGGATTTCATTCTTTCTTTTTGTTTGTAGATTAGCTATGTTATTCACCATTCAACTCCTATTTATGTACAATAGCTTTGTGTCAATCGATATGTATCTGTATCTATCTGTCTAACGGTCTGTCTATCTATGTATCTATGTATGTAAGTATGTATGTATGTATCTATGGATCTACCTTTCTATCTATCTATCTATCTTCCTATCATCTATCTATGATGTCTATCATCTATCGGTCTATGTACCTATCTTTCTTTCTTTCATCTGTCGTCTGTCTACCTATCTATCTATGAATCAATCACCTTTTTGTCTGCCCATCTATCCTTCTGTACAGAACAGTTAACAACATAGCTTATGTCTCTTTCCTACAATATGCTTCCAGAAATCTTGCAAGGTAGCTAAGCCATAAGGAGAGCACTGTGTTCACCGATACACTTTCAGGTAGAGTCAGCCGCGTGTGCTTACAAAACCAGTAAATGGAGGTGAAAGGACTTGAACCCGTATCTCTGTCCTCTGTCCTCTTATAATTCCTGCTCGCTTGGTGACTTTATTTAGCCACATTCAGTGAGTAAGTGATCCCCGAAGACCACAAGTATCCTTCGTCTGGGCCTGTTGTCGACAGAAAAGTGTACTTGGTTCTTTGCACACCACCATGTTTGAGGGACATTGGTGTGATCACTGCTGATAGGTGGAGGGTCAAACATAAAGGAACACCTATTTCTGGACAGGAGCATTTGGAAATAAGAGTGTGTAGTGGAGTGAAGTGTTTATTTGAGGGTCCAAACGTCCCTCTTTAGATGGTTATTACTTCTTTACATTCGTGAACATCATAAAAAGCAATGATTTTAAAAGCGCAGACGCCTATTATTACAGCAATTCATTTGTTGAGGTGGGAGGAAATGAGAAGGCAGTTGCTGCACCACGAAATCTATGCCTGAGCACTGCTGAAACAAAACAAAAAGAATTCACGGTGGCTAGATTGGGCTACTTTCTACTGACTCTCTCTGGGGACTCAAACAGAATCCATTTGTTTGTTTGTTTCTCAGTTTCACTTGTATAGGGTACCTGTCCCTGCCCCTTCAGCTTGTAGTTTGTCTGTGTCCTTGGATCTCAAGTGAGTCTCCAGAAAGGGAGCACGTAGGTGGTCTTGAGTTTTCATCAGTTCTTCTAACCCTGTGTCTTTTGATTGGAGCACTCAAAGCCTGTACTTTTATTCTGATATTTGAGAGCAGTGCTCTTACATCAGTTTGAAATTTTCTTTGTTCTCATTAATATAAAATCACATGCAGAACATTATGTTTTCCAGTCTACCCTCTTCAGCTAGTCCCCCCCAAATCCCAGTTACAGTCGCTGTCCGTCAGCATGTACTAAGATGCTGTAGAATCACTACATGTCTTCTCTGTGTTGTACAGCCCTACCAATAACCCCCCACACTACACATTAAACATGCTAATCCTAATGTCCCCATTCTTTTTCCTCGCCCTTATTACTCCCTTCCCACAAACGCTACCCAGTCACTTTCTCTTTGGTAACTGTTAGTCCACCCTCGGGTACTGTGAGTCTGCTGATGTCTTTTCCTTCAGTTTTTCTTTGTTATCATACTCCACACATGAGTGAAATCATTTGGTAAATGTATTTCTCTGCCTGGCCTGTTTGACTGAGCATAATACCCTCTACCTCCATCCACGTTATTGCAAATGATAGGATTTGTTTTCTTCTTATGGCTGCTTACTGCACTTTTTAAACTGGATTTCATTCTTCTTTTTTGTTTGTAGTTTCGCTATGTGCTTTCACCATTGCTCTCCTGGTAATGAGCAGTAGCTTTGTGTTAGTCGATATGTACCTATATCTATCTATCTGTCTGTCTATCTATTTATCAATCAATCAATCAACTTTTTGTCTGCCCATCTGTCCTTGTGTACAGAACAGTTAACCACATATCCTGTATCACTTTCCTACACTATGCTTCAAAAAATCCTGCAAAGTATCTAGGCTGTAGAGAGAGCACTGGGTTCACCGAGACCCTTGCAGGACGAGACGGCCACGTGTACCTACAAAACCAGGAAATGGTTGTGCCGGAACTTGAACCCGTGTCTCTGTCCTCTGTCCTCTTTCATCTCCTTCTAACTTGCTGTCTGTATTTAGCCACATTCATTGACTAAGTGCTCCCTGAAGACCACAGATATCATTAATAAGGGCCTGTTGTCTACAGAAAAGTAAACTTGTTGCTTTGCTCACCACCATGTTTGAAGGACATCAGCGTGATCACCGCCGATAGGACGGAGGGTCAAATAGAAAGGAACACCAATTTCTAGACAGAGGCAGTTGGGAGCCAAGAGTGTATTGTGGAGTGACGTGTGTATTTGACTGTCCAAACTTCCCTCTTTAGGTGGTTATTAGATCTTCTCAATCGTGAACATCATAAAACCCACTGATTTCATTGGCCCAGATGCTTATTATTTCAGCAACTCAGTTGTTGAGGTGAGAGAAAATGAGAAGTATGTTGCTGCACCACTATATCTATCGCTGGGAACTGCTGAAACCAAACAAAAAGAATTCACAGTGGTCAGATAGGGCTATTTTCTGCTGACTGTCTCTGGGGACTCAAACAGAATCCATTTGTTTGATAGTTTGTTTTTCAGTTTCACTCGTGTAGGGTACTTGTCCACACACCTTCGGCTTGTAGTTTGTCTGTTGTCCTTGGATCTCAAGTGAGTCCCCTGTAAGTAAGCACGTAGGTGTTTTGAGTTTTTATCCCTTCTTTTAACCCTGTGTCTTTTGTTTGCAGCACTCAGTGCTTGAACTTTTATTCTGATGATTCCGAGCTGTACACTTATTGCACTTAAATAATATTTTATCATTAATCTACAATCACGAGAAGAACATTATTTTTACTATGCTCCCCCCTTCACCAAGTCCCCCCGAAAAACCTCTTCAGTCGCTGTCTATCAGCGTAGTGGAATGCTGTGGATCCCTTCACCAAGTCCGCCCCCACAGACCCGTTACAGTCGCTGTCCATCAGTGAGTAGTAAGATGCTATATGATCTCTACTAGTCTTCTCTGTGTTGTACAGTACTCCCCATGCACACCCGACCCCACGCATTATTCATGCTAATCCCAATTACCACTATTCTTTCTCCCCACACTTATCCCTCCCTTCAGACTCACCCTGCCTAGTCTTTTTCCCTTTGGTAACTTTTAGTCAACTCTCGGAATCTGTGAGAGTGCTTCTTTTTTTTCCTTCAGTTTCTCTTTGTTGTTATACTCCACACATGAGTGAAATCACTTGGTACTTGTCTTTCTCCACCTGGCCTATTTCTCTGAACGTACTAACATCTAGCTCCATCCACGTCACTGCAAATGGTAGTGTTTGCTTTCTTCTAAAGGCTGCTTACTGCAATTTCAAACTGGATTTCATTCTTTCTTTTTGTTTGTAGATTAGCTATGTTATTCACCATTCAACTCCTATTTATGTACAATAGCTTTGTGTCAATCGATATGTATCTGTATCTATCTGTCTAACGGTCTGTCTATCTATGTATCTATGTATGTAAGTATGTATGTATGTATCTATGGATCTACCTTTCTATCTATCTATCTATCTTCCTATCATCTATCTATGATGTCTATCATCTATCGGTCTATGTACCTATCTTTCTTTCTTTCATCTGTCGTCTGTCTACCTATCTATCTATGAATCAATCACCTTTTTGTCTGCCCATCTATCCTTCTGTACAGAACAGTTAACAACATAGCTTATGTCTCTTTCCTACAATATGCTTCCAGAAATCTTGCAAGGTAGCTAAGCCATAAGGAGAGCACTGTGTTCACCGATACACTTTCAGGTAGAGTCAGCCGCGTGTGCTTACAAAACCAGTAAATGGAGGTGAAAGGACTTGAACCCGTATCTCTGTCCTCTGTCCTCTTATAATTCCTGCTCGCTTGGTGACTTTATTTAGCCACATTCAGTGAGTAAGTGATCCCCGAAGACCACAAGTATCCTTCGTCTGGGCCTGTTGTCGACAGAAAAGTGTACTTGGTTCTTTGCACACCACCATGTTTGAGGGACATTGGTGTGATCACTGCTGATAGGTGGAGGGTCAAACATAAAGGAACACCTATTTCTGGACAGGAGCATTTGGAAATAAGAGTGTGTAGTGGAGTGAAGTGTTTATTTGAGGGTCCAAACGTCCCTCTTTAGATGGTTATTACTTCTTTACATTCGTGAACATCATAAAAAGCAATGATTTTAAAAGCGCAGACGCCTATTATTACAGCAATTCATTTGTTGAGGTGGGAGGAAATGAGAAGGCAGTTGCTGCACCACGAAATCTATGCCTGAGCACTGCTGAAACAAAACAAAAAGAATTCACGGTGGCTAGATTGGGCTACTTTCTACTGACTCTCTCTGGGGACTCAAACAGAATCCATTTGTTTGTTTGTTTCTCAGTTTCACTTGTATAGGGTACCTGTCCCTGCCCCTTCAGCTTGTAGTTTGTCTGTGTCCTTGGATCTCAAGTGAGTCTCCAGAAAGGGAGCACGTAGGTGGTCTTGAGTTTTCATCAGTTCTTCTAACCCTGTGTCTTTTGATTGGAGCACTCAAAGCCTGTACTTTTATTCTGATATTTGAGAGCAGTGCTCTTACATCAGTTTGAAATTTTCTTTGTTCTCATTAATATAAAATCACATGCAGAACATTATGTTTTCCAGTCTACCCTCTTCAGCTAGTCCCCCCCAAATCCCAGTTACAGTCGCTGTCCGTCAGCATGTACTAAGATGCTGTAGAATCACTACATGTCTTCTCTGTGTTGTACAGCCCTACCAATAACCCCCCACACTACACATTAAACATGCTAATCCTAATGTCCCCATTCTTTTTCCTCGCCCTTATTACTCCCTTCCCACAAACGCTACCCAGTCACTTTCTCTTTGGTAACTGTTAGTCCACCCTCGGGTACTGTGAGTCTGCTGATGTCTTTTCCTTCAGTTTTTCTTTGTTATCATACTCCACACATGAGTGAAATCATTTGGTAAATGTATTTCTCTGCCTGGCCTGTTTGACTGAGCATAATACCCTCTACCTCCATCCACGTTATTGCAAATGATAGGATTTGTTTTCTTCTTATGGCTGCTTACTGCACTTTTTAAACTGGATTTCATTCTTCTTTTTTGTTTGTAGTTTCGCTATGTGCTTTCACCATTGCTCTCCTGGTAATGAGCAGTAGCTTTGTGTTAGTCGATATGTACCTATATCTATCTATCTGTCTGTCTATCTATTTATCAATCAATCAATCAACTTTTTGTCTGCCCATCTGTCCTTGTGTACAGAACAGTTAACCACATATCCTGTATCACTTTCCTACACTATGCTTCAAAAAATCCTGCAAAGTATCTAGGCTGTAGAGAGAGCACTGGGTTCACCGAGACCCTTGCAGGACGAGACGGCCACGTGTACCTACAAAACCAGGAAATGGTTGTGCCGGAACTTGAACCCGTGTCTCTGTCCTCTGTCCTCTTTCATCTCCTTCTAACTTGCTGTCTGTATTTAGCCACATTCATTGACTAAGTGCTCCCTGAAGACCACAGATATCATTAATAAGGGCCTGTTGTCTACAGAAAAGTAAACTTGTTGCTTTGCTCACCACCATGTTTGAAGGACATCAGCGTGATCACCGCCGATAGGACGGAGGGTCAAATAGAAAGGAACACCAATTTCTAGACAGAGGCAGTTGGGAGCCAAGAGTGTATTGTGGAGTGACGTGTGTATTTGACTGTCCAAACTTCCCTCTTTAGGTGGTTATTAGATCTTCTCAATCGTGAACATCATAAAACCCACTGATTTCATTGGCCCAGATGCTTATTATTTCAGCAACTCAGTTGTTGAGGTGAGAGAAAATGAGAAGTATGTTGCTGCACCACTATATCTATCGCTGGGAACTGCTGAAACCAAACAAAAAGAATTCACAGTGGTCAGATAGGGCTATTTTCTGCTGACTGTCTCTGGGGACTCAAACAGAATCCATTTGTTTGATAGTTTGTTTTTCAGTTTCACTCGTGTAGGGTACTTGTCCACACACCTTCGGCTTGTAGTTTGTCTGTTGTCCTTGGATCTCAAGTGAGTCCCCTGTAAGTAAGCACGTAGGTGTTTTGAGTTTTTATCCCTTCTTTTAACCCTGTGTCTTTTGTTTGCAGCACTCAGTGCTTGAACTTTTATTCTGATGATTCCGAGCTGTACACTTATTGCACTTAAATAATATTTTATCATTAATCTACAATCACGAGAAGAACATTATTTTTACTATGCTCCCCCCTTCACCAAGTCCCCCCGAAAAACCTCTTCAGTCGCTGTCTATCAGCGTAGTGGAATGCTGTGGATCCCTTCACCAAGTCCGCCCCCACAGACCCGTTACAGTCGCTGTCCATCAGTGAGTAGTAAGATGCTATATGATCTCTACTAGTCTTCTCTGTGTTGTACAGTACTCCCCATGCACACCCGACCCCACGCATTATTCATGCTAATCCCAATTACCACTATTCTTTCTCCCCACACTTATCCCTCCCTTCAGACTCACCCTGCCTAGTCTTTTTCCCTTTGGTAACTTTTAGTCAACTCTCGGAATCTGTGAGAGTGCTTCTTTTTTTTCCTTCAGTTTCTCTTTGTTGTTATACTCCACACATGAGTGAAATCACTTGGTACTTGTCTTTCTCCACCTGGCCTATTTCTCTGAACGTACTAACATCTAGCTCCATCCACGTCATTGCAAATGGTAGTGTTTGCTTTCTTCTAAAGGCTGCTTACTGCAATTTTAAACTGGATTTCATTCTTTCTTTTTGTTTGTAGATTAGCTATGTTATTCACCATTCAACTCCTATTTATGTACAATAGCTTTGTGTCAATCGATATGTATCTGTATCTATCTGTCTAACGGTCTGTCTATCTATGTATCTATGTATGTAAGTATGTATGTATGTATCTATGGATCTACCTTTCTATCTATCTATCTATCTTCCTATCATCTATCTATGATGTCTATCATCTATCGGTCTATGTACCTATCTTTCTTTCTTTCATCTGTCGTCTGTCTACCTATCTATCTATGAATCAATCACCTTTTTGTCTGCCCATCTATCCTTCTGTACAGAACAGTTAACAACATAGCTTATGTCTCTTTCCTACAATATGCTTCCAGAAATCTTGCAAGGTAGCTAAGCCATAAGGAGAGCACTGTGTTCACCGATACACTTTCAGGTAGAGTCAGCCGCGTGTGCTTACAAAACCAGTAAATGGAGGTGAAAGGACTTGAACCCGTATCTCTGTCCTCTGTCCTCTTATAATTCCTGCTCGCTTGGTGACTTTATTTAGCCACATTCAGTGAGTAAGTGATCCCCGAAGACCACAAGTATCCTTCGTCTGGGCCTGTTGTCGACAGAAAAGTGTACTTGGTTCTTTGCACACCACCATGTTTGAGGGACATTGGTGTGATCACTGCTGATAGGTGGAGGGACAAACATAAAGGAACACCTATTTCTGGACAGGAGCATTTGGAAATAAGAGTGTGTAGTGGAGTGAAGTGTTTATTTGAGGGTCCAAACGTCCCTCTTTAGATGGTTATTACTTCTTTACATTCGTGAACATCATAAAAAGCAATGATTTTAAAAGCGCAGACGCCTATTATTACAGCAATTCATTTGTTGAGGTGGGAGGAAATGAGAAGGAAGTTGCTGCACCACGAAATCTATGCCTGAGCACTGCTGAAACAAAACAAAAAGAATTCACGGTGGCTAGATTGGGCTATTTTCTACTGACTCTCTCTGGGGACTCAAACAGAATCCATTTGTTTGTTTGTTTCTCAGTTTCACTTGTATAGGGTACCTGTCCCTGCCCCTTCAGCTTGCAGTTTGTCTGTGTCCTTGGATCTCAAGTGAGTCTCCAGAAAGGGAGCACGTAGGTGGTCTTGAGTTTTCATCAGTTCTTCTAACCCTGTGTCTTTTGATTGGAGCACTCAAAGCCTGTACTTTTATTCTGATATTTGAGAGCAGTGCTCTTACATCAGTTTGAAATTTTCTTTGTTCTCATTAATATAAAATCACATGCAGAACATTATGTTTTCCAGTCTACCCTCTTCAGCTAGTCCCCCCCAAATCCCAGTTACAGTCGCTGTCCGTCAGCATGTACTAAGATGCTGTAGAATCACTACATGTCTTCTCTGTGTTGTACAGCCCTACCAATGACCCCCCACACTACACATTAAACATGCTAATCCTAATGTCCCCATTCTTTTTACTCGCCCTTATTACTCCCTTCCCACAAACGCTACCCAGTCACTTTCTCTTTGGTAACTGTTAGTCCACCCTCGGGTACTGTGAGTCTGCTGATGTCTTTTCCTTCAGTTTTTCTTTGTTATCATACTCCACACATGAGTGAAATCATTTGGTAAATGTATTTCTCCGCCTGGCCTGTTTGACTGAGCATAATACCCTCTACCTCCATCCACGTTATTGCAAATGATAGGATTTGTTTTCTTCTTATGGCTGCTTACTGCACTTTTTAAACTGGATTTCATTCTTCTTTTTTGTTTGTAGTTTCGCTATGTGCTTTCACCATTGCTCTCCTGGTAATGAGCAGTAGCTTTGTGTTAGTCGATATGTACCTATATCTATCTATCTGTCTGTCTATCTATTTATCAATCAATCAATCAACTTTTTGTCTGCCCATCTGTCCTTGTGTACAGAACAGTTAACCACATATCCTGTATCACTTTCCTACACTATGCTTCAAAAAATCCTGCAAAGTATCTAGGCTGTAGAGAGAGCACTGGGTTCACCGAGACCCTTGCAGGACGAGACGGCCACGTGTACCTACAAAACCAGGAAATGGTTGTGCCGGAACTTGAACCCGTGTCTCTGTCCTCTGTCCTCTTTCATCTCCTTCTAACTTGCTGTCTGTATTTAGCCACATTCATTGACTAAGTGCTCCCTGAAGACCACAGATATCATTAATAAGGGCCTGTTGTCTACAGAAAAGTAAACTTGTTGCTTTGCTCACCACCATGTTTGAAGGACATCAGCGTGATCACCGCCGATAGGACGGAGGGTCAAATAGAAAGGAACACCAATTTCTAGACAGAGGCAGTTGGGAGCCAAGAGTGTATTGTGGAGTGACGTGTGTATTTGACTGTCCAAACTTCCCTCTTTAGGTGGTTATTAGATCTTCTCAATCGTGAACATCATAAAACCCACTGATTTCATTGGCCCAGATGCTTATTATTTCAGCAACTCAGTTGTTGATGTGAGAGAAAATGAGAAGTATGTTGCTGCACCACTGTATCTATCGCTGGGAACTGCTGAAACCAAACAAAAAGAATTCACGGTGGTCAGATAGGGCTATTTTCTGCTGACTGTCTCTGGGGACTCAAACAGAATCCATTTGTTTGATAGTTTGTTTTTCAGTTTCACTCGTGTAGGGTACTTGTCCACACACCTTCGGCTTGTAGTTTGTCTGTTGTCCTTGGATCTCAAGTGAGTCCCCTGTAAGTAAGCACGTAGGTGTTTTGAGTTTTTATCCCTTCTTTTAACCCTGTGTCTTTTGTTTGCAGCACTCAGTGCTTGAACTTTTATTCTGATGATTCCGAGCTGTACACTTATTGCACTTAAATAATATTTTATCATTAATCTACAATCACGAGAAGAACATTATTTTTACTATGCTCCCCCCTTCACCAAGTCCCCCCGAAAAACCTCTTCAGTCGCTGTCTATCAGCGTAGTGGAATGCTGTGGATCCCTTCACCAAGTCCGCCCCCACAGACCCGTTACAGTCGCTGTCCATCAGTGAGTAGTAAGATGCTATATGATCTCTACTAGTCTTCTCTGTGTTGTACAGTACTCCCCATGCACACCCGACCCCACGCATTATTCATGCTAATCCCAATTACCACTATTCTTTCTCCCCACACTTATCCCTCCCTTCAGACTCACCCTGCCTAGTCTTTTTCCCTTTGGTAACTTTTAGTCAACTCTCGGAATCTGTGAGAGTGCTTCTTTTTTTTCCTTCAGTTTCTCTTTGTTGTTATACTCCACACATGAGTGAAATCACTTGGTACTTGTCTTTCTCCACCTGGCCTATTTCTCTGAACGTACTAACATCTAGCTCCATCCACGTCATTGCAAATGGTAGTGTTTGCTTTCTTCTAAAGGCTGCTTACTGCAATTTTAAACTGGATTTCATTCTTTCTTTTTGTTTGTAGATTAGCTATGTTATTCACCATTCAACTCCTATTTATGTACAATAGCTTTGTGTCAATCGATATGTATCTGTATCTATCTGTCTAACGGTCTGTCTATCTATGTATCTATGTATGTAAGTATGTATGTATGTATCTATGGATCTACCTTTCTATCTATCTATCTATCTTCCTATCATCTATCTATGATGTCTATCATCTATCGGTCTATGTACCTATCTTTCTTTCTTTCATCTGTCGTCTGTCTACCTATCTATCTATGAATCAATCACCTTTTTGTCTGCCCATCTATCCTTCTGTACAGAACAGTTAACAACATAGCTTATGTCTCTTTCCTACAATATGCTTCCAGAAATCTTGCAAGGTAGCTAAGCCATAAGGAGAGCACTGTGTTCACCGATACACTTTCAGGTAGAGTCAGCCGCGTGTGCTTACAAAACCAGTAAATGGAGGTGAAAGGACTTGAACCCGTATCTCTGTCCTCTGTCCTCTTATAATTCCTGCTCGCTTGGTGACTTTATTTAGCCACATTCAGTGAGTAAGTGATCCCCGAAGACCACAAGTATCCTTCGTCTGGGCCTGTTGTCGACAGAAAAGTGTACTTGGTTCTTTGCACACCACCATGTTTGAGGGACATTGGTGTGATCACTGCTGATAGGTGGAGGGACAAACATAAAGGAACACCTATTTCTGGACAGGAGCATTTGGAAATAAGAGTGTGTAGTGGAGTGAAGTGTTTATTTGAGGGTCCAAACGTCCCTCTTTAGATGGTTATTACTTCTTTACATTCGTGAACATCATAAAAAGCAATGATTTTAAAAGCGCAGACGCCTATTATTACAGCAATTCATTTGTTGAGGTGGGAGGAAATGAGAAGGAAGTTGCTGCACCACGAAATCTATGCCTGAGCACTGCTGAAACAAAACAAAAAGAATTCACGGTGGCTAGATTGGGCTATTTTCTACTGACTCTCTCTGGGGACTCAAACAGAATCCATTTGTTTGTTTGTTTCTCAGTTTCACTTGTATAGGGTACCTGTCCCTGCCCCTTCAGCTTGCAGTTTGTCTGTGTCCTTGGATCTCAAGTGAGTCTCCAGAAAGGGAGCACGTAGGTGGTCTTGAGTTTTCATCAGTTCTTCTAACCCTGTGTCTTTTGATTGGAGCACTCAAAGCCTGTACTTTTATTCTGATATTTGAGAGCAGTGCTCTTACATCAGTTTGAAATTTTCTTTGTTCTCATTAATATAAAATCACATGCAGAACATTATGTTTTCCAGTCTACCCTCTTCAGCTAGTCCCCCCCAAATCCCAGTTACAGTCGCTGTCCGTCAGCATGTACTAAGATGCTGTAGAATCACTACATGTCTTCTCTGTGTTGTACAGCCCTACCAATGACCCCCCACACTACACATTAAACATGCTAATCCTAATGTCCCCATTCTTTTTACTCGCCCTTATTACTCCCTTCCCACAAACGCTACCCAGTCACTTTCTCTTTGGTAACTGTTAGTCCACCCTCGGGTACTGTGAGTCTGCTGATGTCTTTTCCTTCAGTTTTTCTTTGTTATCATACTCCACACATGAGTGAAATCATTTGGTAAATGTATTTCTCCGCCTGGCCTGTTTGACTGAGCATAATACCCTCTACCTCCATCCACGTTATTGCAAATGATAGGATTTGTTTTCTTCTTATGGCTGCTTACTGCACTTTTTAAACTGGATTTCATTCTTCTTTTTTGTTTGTAGTTTCGCTATGTGCTTTCACCATTGCTCTCCTGGTAATGAGCAGTAGCTTTGTGTTAGTCGATATGTACCTATATCTATCTATCTGTCTGTCTATCTATTTATCAATCAATCAATCAACTTTTTGTCTGCCCATCTGTCCTTGTGTACAGAACAGTTAACCACATATCCTGTATCACTTTCCTACACTATGCTTCAAAAAATCCTGCAAAGTATCTAGGCTGTAGAGAGAGCACTGGGTTCACCGAGACCCTTGCAGGACGAGACGGCCACGTGTACCTACAAAACCAGGAAATGGTTGTGCCGGAACTTGAACCCGTGTCTCTGTCCTCTGTCCTCTTTCATCTCCTTCTAACTTGCTGTCTGTATTTAGCCACATTCATTGACTAAGTGCTCCCTGAAGACCACAGATATCATTAATAAGGGCCTGTTGTCTACAGAAAAGTAAACTTGTTGCTTTGCTCACCACCATGTTTGAAGGACATCAGCGTGATCACCGCCGATAGGACGGAGGGTCAAATAGAAAGGAACACCAATTTCTAGACAGAGGCAGTTGGGAGCCAAGAGTGTATTGTGGAGTGACGTGTGTATTTGACTGTCCAAACTTCCCTCTTTAGGTGGTTATTAGATCTTCTCAATCGTGAACATCATAAAACCCACTGATTTCATTGGCCCAGATGCTTATTATTTCAGCAACTCAGTTGTTGATGTGAGAGAAAATGAGAAGTATGTTGCTGCACCACTGTATCTATCGCTGGGAACTGCTGAAACCAAACAAAAAGAATTCACGGTGGTCAGATAGGGCTATTTTCTGCTGACTGTCTCTGGGGACTCAAACAGAATCCATTTGTTTGATAGTTTGTTTTTCAGTTTCACTCGTGTAGGGTACTTGTCCACACACCTTCCGCTTGTAGTTTGTCTGTTGTCCTTGGATCTCAAGTGAGTCCCCTGTAAGTAAGCACGTAGGTGTTTTGAGTTTTTATCCCTTCTTTTAACCCTGTGTCTTTTGTTTGCAGCACTCAGTGCTTGAACTTTTATTCTGATGATTCCGAGCTGTACACTTATTGCACTTAAATAATATTTTATCATTAATCTACAATCACGAGAAGAACATTATTTTTACTATGCTCCCCCCTTCACCAAGTCCCCCCGAAAAACCTCTTCAGTCGCTGTCTATCAGCGTAGTGGAATGCTGTGGATCCCTTCACCAAGTCCGCCCCCACAGACCCGTTACAGTCGCTGTCCATCAGTGAGTAGTAAGATGCTATATGATCTCTACTAGTCTTCTCTGTGTTGTACAGTACTCCCCATGCACACCCGACCCCACGCATTATTCATGCTAATCCCAATTACCACTATTCTTTCTCCCCACACTTATCCCTCCCTTCAGACTCACCCTGCCTAGTCTTTTTCCCTTTGGTAACTTTTAGTCAACTCTCGGAATCTGTGAGAGTGCTTCTTTTTTTTCCTTCAGTTTCTCTTTGTTGTTATACTCCACACATGAGTGAAATCACTTGGTACTTGTCTTTCTCCACCTGGCCTATTTCTCTGAACGTACTACCATCTAGCTCCATCCACGTCATTGCAAATGGTAGTGTTTGCTTTCTTCTAAAGGCTGCTTACTGCAATTTTAAACTGGATTTCATTCTTTCTTTTTGTTTGTAGATTAGCTATGTTATTCACCATTCAACTCCTATTTATGTACAATAGCTTTGTGTCAATCGATATGTATCTGTATCTATCTGTCTAACGGTCTGTCTATCTATGTATCTATGTATGTAAGTATGTATGTATGTATCTATGGATCTACCTTTCTATCTATCTATCTATCTTCCTATCATCTATCTATGATGTCTATCATCTATCGGTCTATGTACCTATCTTTCTTTCTTTCATCTGTCGTCTGTCTACCTATCTATCTATGAATCAATCACCTTTTTGTCTGCCCATCTATCCTTCTGTACAGAACAGTTAACAACATAGCTTATGTCTCTTTCCTACAATATGCTTCCAGAAATCTTGCAAGGTAGCTAAGCCATAAGGAGAGCACTGTGTTCACCGATACACTTTCAGGTAGAGTCAGCCGCGTGTGCTTACAAAACCAGTAAATGGAGGTGAAAGGACTTGAACCCGTATCTCTGTCCTCTGTCCTCTTATAATTCCTGCTCGCTTGGTGACTTTATTTAGCCACATTCAGTGAGTAAGTGATCCCCGAAGACCACAAGTATCCTTCGTCTGGGCCTGTTGTCGACAGAAAAGTGTACTTGGTTCTTTGCACACCACCATGTTTGAGGGACATTGGTGTGATCACTGCTGATAGGTGGAGGGACAAACATAAAGGAACACCTATTTCTGGACAGGAGCATTTGGAAATAAGAGTGTGTAGTGGAGTGAAGTGTTTATTTGAGGGTCCAAACGTCCCTCTTTAGATGGTTATTACTTCTTTACATTCGTGAACATCATAAAAAGCAATGATTTTAAAAGCGCAGACGCCTATTATTACAGCAATTCATTTGTTGAGGTGGGAGGAAATGAGAAGGAAGTTGCTGCACCACGAAATCTATGCCTGAGCACTGCTGAAACAAAACAAAAAGAATTCACGGTGGCTAGATTGGGCTATTTTCTACTGACTCTCTCTGGGGACTCAAACAGAATCCATTTGTTTGTTTGTTTCTCAGTTTCACTTGTATAGGGTACCTGTCCCTGCCCCTTCAGCTTGTAGTTTGTCTGTGTCCTTGGATCTCAAGTGAGTCTCCAGAAAGGGAGCACGTAGGTGGTCTTGAGTTTTCATCAGTTCTTCTAACCCTGTGTCTTTTGATTGGAGCACTCAAAGCCTGTACTTTTATTCTGATATTTGAGAGCAGTGCTCTTACATCAGTTTGAAATTTTCTTTGTTCTCATTAATATAAAATCACATGCAGAACATTATGTTTTCCAGTCTACCCTCTTCAGCTAGTCCCCCCCAAATCCCAGTTACAGTCGCTGTCCGTCAGCATGTACTAAGATGCTGTAGAATCACTACATGTCTTCTCTGTGTTGTACAGCCCTACCAATAACCCCCCACACTACACATTAAACATGCTAATCCTAATGTCCCCATTCTTTTTCCTCGCCCTTATTACTCCCTTCCCACAAACGCTACCCAGTCACTTTCTCTTTGGTAACTGTTAGTCCACCCTCGGGTACTGTGAGTCTGCTGATGTCTTTTCCTTCAGTTTTTCTTTGTTATCATACTCCACACATGAGTGAAATCATTTGGTAAATGTATTTCTCCGCCTGGCCTGTTTGACTGAGCATAATACCCTCTACCTCCATCCACGTTATTGCAAATGATAGGATTTGTTTTCTTCTTATGGCTGCTTACTGCACTTTTTAAACTGGATTTCATTCTTCTTTTTTGTTTGTAGTTTCGCTATGTGCTTTCACCATTGCTCTCCTGGTAATGAGCAGTAGCTTTGTGTTAGTCGATATGTACCTATATCTATCTATCTGTCTGTCTATCTATTTATCAATCAATCAATCAACTTTTTGTCTGCCCATCTGTCCTTGTGTACAGAACAGTTAACCACATATCCTGTATCACTTTCCTACACTATGCTTCAAAAAATCCTGCAAAGTATCTAGGCTGTAGAGAGAGCACTGGGTTCACCGAGACCCTTGCAGGACGAGACGGCCACGTGTACCTACAAAACCAGGAAATGGTTGTGCCGGAACTTGAACCCGTGTCTCTGTCCTCTGTCCTCTTTCATCTCCTTCTAACTTGCTGTCTGTATTTAGCCACATTCATTGACTAAGTGCTCCCTGAAGACCACAGATATCATTAATAAGGGCCTGTTGTCTACAGAAAAGTAAACTTGTTGCTTTGCTCACCACCATGTTTGAAGGACATCAGCGTGATCACCGCCGATAGGACGGAGGGTCAAATAGAAAGGAACACCAATTTCTAGACAGAGGCAGTTGGGAGCCAAGAGTGTATTGTGGAGTGACGTGTGTATTTGACTGTCCAAACTTCCCTCTTTAGGTGGTTATTAGATCTTCTCAATCGTGAACATCATAAAACCCACTGATTTCATTGGCCCAGATGCTTATTATTTCAGCAACTCAGTTGTTGAGGTGAGAGAAAATGAGAAGTATGTTGCTGCACCACTATATCTATCGCTGGGAACTGCTGAAACCAAACAAAAAGAATTCACAGTGGTCAGATAGGGCTATTTTCTGCTGACTGTCTCTGGGGACTCAAACAGAATCCATTTGTTTGATAGTTTGTTTTTCAGTTTCACTCGTGTAGGGTACTTGTCCACACACCTTCGGCTTGTAGTTTGTCTGTTGTCCTTGGATCTCAAGTGAGTCCCCTGTAAGTAAGCACGTAGGTGTTTTGAGTTTTTATCCCTTCTTTTAACCCTGTGTCTTTTGTTTGCAGCACTCAGTGCTTGAACTTTTATTCTGATGATTCCGAGCTGTACACTTATTGCACTTAAATAATATTTTATCATTAATCTACAATCACGAGAAGAACATTATTTTTACTATGCTCCCCCCTTCACCAAGTCCCCCCGAAAAACCTCTTCAGTCGCTGTCTATCAGCGTAGTGGAATGCTGTGGATCCCTTCACCAAGTCCGCCCCCACAGACCCGTTACAGTCGCTGTCCATCAGTGAGTAGTAAGATGCTATATGATCTCTACTAGTCTTCTCTGTGTTGTACAGTACTCCCCATGCACACCCGACCCCACGCATTATTCATGCTAATCCCAATTACCACTATTCTTTCTCCCCACACTTATCCCTCCCTTCAGACTCACCCTGCCTAGTCTTTTTCCCTTTGGTAACTTTTAGTCAACTCTCGGAATCTGTGAGAGTGCTTCTTTTTTTTCCTTCAGTTTCTCTTTGTTGTTATACTCCACACATGAGTGAAATCACTTGGTACTTGTCTTTCTCCACCTGGCCTATTTCTCTGAACGTACTAACATCTAGCTCCATCCACGTCATTGCAAATGGTAGTGTTTGCTTTCTTCTAAAGGCTGCTTACTGCAATTTTAAACTGGATTTCATTCTTTCTTTTTGTTTGTAGATTAGCTATGTTATTCACCATTCAACTCCTATTTATGTACAATAGCTTTGTGTCAATCGATATGTATCTGTATCTATCTGTCTAACGGTCTGTCTATCTATGTATCTATGTATGTAAGTATGTATGTATGTATCTATGGATCTACCTTTCTATCTATCTATCTATCTTCCTATCATCTATCTATGATGTCTATCATCTATCGGTCTATGTACCTATCTTTCTTTCTTTCATCTGTCGTCTGTCTACCTATCTATCTATGAATCAATCACCTTTTTGTCTGCCCATCTATCCTTCTGTACAGAACAGTTAACAACATAGCTTATGTCTCTTTCCTACAATATGCTTCCAGAAATCTTGCAAGGTAGCTAAGCCATAAGGAGAGCACTGTGTTCACCGATACACTTTCAGGTAGAGTCAGCCGCGTGTGCTTACAAAACCAGTAAATGGAGGTGAAAGGACTTGAACCCGTATCTCTGTCCTCTGTCCTCTTATAATTCCTGCTCGCTTGGTGACTTTATTTAGCCACATTCAGTGAGTAAGTGATCCCCGAAGACCACAAGTATCCTTCGTCTGGGCCTGTTGTCGACAGAAAAGTGTACTTGGTTCTTTGCACACCACCATGTTTGAGGGACATTGGTGTGATCACTGCTGATAGGTGGAGGGACAAACATAAAGGAACACCTATTTCTGGACAGGAGCATTTGGAAATAAGAGTGTGTAGTGGAGTGAAGTGTTTATTTGAGGGTCCAAACGTCCCTCTTTAGATGGTTATTACTTCTTTACATTCGTGAACATCATAAAAAGCAATGATTTTAAAAGCGCAGACGCCTATTATTACAGCAATTCATTTGTTGAGGTGGGAGGAAATGAGAAGGAAGTTGCTGCACCACGAAATCTATGCCTGAGCACTGCTGAAACAAAACAAAAAGAATTCACGGTGGCTAGATTGGGCTATTTTCTACTGACTCTCTCTGGGGACTCAAACAGAATCCATTTGTTTGTTTGTTTCTCAGTTTCACTTGTATAGGGTACCTGTCCCTGCCCCTTCAGCTTGTAGTTTGTCTGTGTCCTTGGATCTCAAGTGAGTCTCCAGAAAGGGAGCACGTAGGTGGTCTTGAGTTTTCATCAGTTCTTCTAACCCTGTGTCTTTTGATTGGAGCACTCAAAGCCTGTACTTTTATTCTGATATTTGAGAGCAGTGCTCTTACATCAGTTTGAAATTTTCTTTGTTCTCATTAATATAAAATCACATGCAGAACATTATGTTTTCCAGTCTACCCTCTTCAGCTAGTCCCCCCCAAATCCCAGTTACAGTCGCTGTCCGTCAGCATGTACTAAGATGCTGTAGAATCACTACATGTCTTCTCTGTGTTGTACAGCCCTACCAATGACCCCCCACACTACACATTAAACATGCTAATCCTAATGTCCCCATTCTTTTTACTCGCCCTTATTACTCCCTTCCCACAAACGCTACCCAGTCACTTTCTCTTTGGTAACTGTTAGTCCACCCTCGGGTACTGTGAGTCTGCTGATGTCTTTTCCTTCAGTTTTTCTTTGTTATCATACTCCACACATGAGTGAAATCATTTGGTAAATGTACTTCTCCGCCTGGCCTGTTTGACTGAGCATAATACCCTCTACCTCCATCCACGTTATTGCAAATGATAGGATTTGTTTTCTTCTTATGGCTGCTTACTGCACTTTTTAAACTGGATTTCATTCTTCTTTTTTGTTTGTAGTTTCGCTATGTGCTTTCACCATTGCTCTCCTGGTAATGAGCAGTAGCTTTGTGTTAGTCGATATGTACCTATATCTATCTATCTGTCTGTCTATCTATTTATCAATCAATCAATCAACTTTTTGTCTGCCCATCTGTCCTTGTGTACAGAACAGTTAACCACATATCCTGTATCACTTTCCTACACTATGCTTCAAAAAATCCTGCAAAGTATCTAGGCTGTAGAGAGAGCACTGGGTTCACCGAGACCCTTGCAGGACGAGACGGCCACGTGTACCTACAAAACCAGGAAATGGTTGTGCCGGAACTTGAACCCGTGTCTCTGTCCTCTGTCCTCTTTCATCTCCTTCTAACTTGCTGTCTGTATTTAGCCACATTCATTGACTAAGTGCTCCCTGAAGACCACAGATATCATTAATAAGGGCCTGTTGTCTACAGAAAAGTAAACTTGTTGCTTTGCTCACCACCATGTTTGAAGGACATCAGCGTGATCACCGCCGATAGGACGGAGGGTCAAATAGAAAGGAACACCAATTTCTAGACAGAGGCAGTTGGGAGCCAAGAGTGTATTGTGGAGTGACGTGTGTATTTGACTGTCCAAACTTCCCTCTTTAGGTGGTTATTAGATCTTCTCAATCGTGAACATCATAAAACCCACTGATTTCATTGGCCCAGATGCTTATTATTTCAGCAACTCAGTTGTTGAGGTGAGAGAAAATGAGAAGTATGTTGCTGCACCACTATATCTATCGCTGGGAACTGCTGAAACCAAACAAAAAGAATTCACAGTGGTCAGATAGGGCTATTTTCTGCTGACTGTCTCTGGGGACTCAAACAGAATCCATTTGTTTGATAGTTTGTTTTTCAGTTTCACTCGTGTAGGGTACTTGTCCACACACCTTCGGCTTGTAGTTTGTCTGTTGTCCTTGGATCTCAAGTGAGTCCCCTGTAAGTAAGCACGTAGGTGTTTTGAGTTTTTATCCCTTCTTTTAACCCTGTGTCTTTTGTTTGCAGCACTCAGTGCTTGAACTTTTATTCTGATGATTCCGAGCTGTACACTTATTGCACTTAAATAATATTTTATCATTAATCTACAATCACGAGAAGAACATTATTTTTACTATGCTCCCCCCTTCACCAAGTCCCCCCGAAAAACCTCTTCAGTCGCTGTCTATCAGCGTAGTGGAATGCTGTGGATCCCTTCACCAAGTCCGCCCCCACAGACCCGTTACAGTCGCTGTCCATCAGTGAGTAGTAAGATGCTATATGATCTCTACTAGTCTTCTCTGTGTTGTACAGTACTCCCCATGCACACCCGACCGCACGCATTATTCATGCTAATCCCAATTACCACTATTCTTTCTCCCCACACTTATCCCTCCCTTCAGACTCACCCTGCCTAGTCTTTTTCCCTTTGGTAACTTTTAGTCAACTCTCGGAATCTGTGAGAGTGCTTCTTTTTTTTCCTTCAGTTTCTCTTTGTTGTTATACTCCACACATGAGTGAAATCACTTGGTACTTGTCTTTCTCCACCTGGCCTATTTCTCTGAACGTACTAACATCTAGCTCCATCCACGTCACTGCAAATGGTAGTGTTTGCTTTCTTCTAAAGGCTGCTTACTGCAATTTCAAACTGGATTTCATTCTTTCTTTTTGTTTGTAGATTAGCTATGTTATTCACCATTCAACTCCTATTTATGTACAATAGCTTTGTGTCAATCGATATGTATCTGTATCTATCTGTCTAACGGTCTGTCTATCTATGTATCTATGTATGTAAGTATGTATGTATGTATCTATGGATCTACCTTTCTATCTATCTATCTATCTTCCTATCATCTATCTATGATGTCTATCATCTATCGGTCTATGTACCTATCTTTCTTTCTTTCATCTGTCGTCTGTCTACCTATCTATCTATGAATCAATCACCTTTTTGTCTGCCCATCTATCCTTCTGTACAGAACAGTTAACAACATAGCTTATGTCTCTTTCCTACAATATGCTTCCAGAAATCTTGCAAGGTAGCTAAGCCATAAGGAGAGCACTGTGTTCACCGATACACTTTCAGGTAGAGTCAGCCGCGTGTGCTTACAAAACCAGTAAATGGAGGTGAAAGGACTTGAACCCGTATCTCTGTCCTCTGTCCTCTTATAATTCCTGCTCGCTTGGTGACTTTATTTAGCCACATTCAGTGAGTAAGTGATCCCCGAAGACCACAAGTATCCTTCGTCTGGGCCTGTTGTCGACAGAAAAGTGTACTTGGTTCTTTGCACACCACCATGTTTGAGGGACATTGGTGTGATCACTGCTGATAGGTGGAGGGTCAAACATAAAAGAACACCTATTTCTGGACAGGAGCATTTGGAAATAAGAGTGTGTAGTGGAGTGAAGTGTTTATTTGAGGGTCCAAACGTCCCTCTTTAGATGGTTATTACTTCTTTACATTCGTGAACATCATAAAAAGCAATGATTTTAAAAGCGCAGACGCCTATTATTACAGCAATTCATTTGTTGAGGTGGGAGGAAATGAGAAGGAAGTTGCTGCACCACGAAATCTATGCCTGAGCACTGCTGAAACAAAACAAAAAGAATTCACGGTGGCTAGATTGGGCTATTTTCTACTGACTCTCTCTGGGGACTCAAACAGAATCCATTTGTTTGTTTGTTTCTCAGTTTCACTTGTATAGGGTACCTGTCCCTGCCCCTTCAGCTTGTAGTTTGTCTGTGTCCTTGGATCTCAAGTGAGTCTCCAGAAAGGGAGCACGTAGGTGGTCTTGAGTTTTCATCAGTTCTTCTAACCCTGTGTCTTTTGATTGGAGCACTCAAAGCCTGTACTTTTATTCTGATATTTGAGAGCAGTGCTCTTACATCAGTTTGAAATTTTCTTTGTTCTCATTAATATAAAATCACATGCAGAACATTATGTTTTCCAGTCTACCCTCTTCAGCTAGTCCCCCCCAAATCCCAGTTACAGTCGCTGTCCGTCAGCATGTACTAAGATGCTGTAGAATCACTACATGTCTTCTCTGTGTTGTACAGCCCTACCAATGACCCCCCACACTACACATTAAACATGCTAATCCTAATGTCCCCATTCTTTTTCCTCGCCCTTATTACTCCCTTCCCACAAACGCTACCCAGTCACTTTCTCTTTGGTAACTGTTAGTCCACCCTCGGGTACTGTGAGTCTGCTGATGTCTTTTCCTTCAGTTTTTCTTTGTTATCATACTCCACACATGAGTGAAATCATTTGGTAAATGTATTTCTCTGCCTGGCCTGTTTGACTGAGCATAATACCCTCTACCTCCATCCACGTTATTGCAAATGATAGGATTTGTTTTCTTCTTATGGCTGCTTACTGCACTTTTTAAACTGGATTTCATTCTTCTTTTTTGTTTGTAGTTTCGCTATGTGCTTTCACCATTGCTCTCCTGGTAATGAGCAGTAGCTTTGTGTTAGTCGATATGTACCTATATCTATCTATCTGTCTGTCTATCTATTTATCAATCAATCAATCAACTTTTTGTCTGCCCATCTGTCCTTGTGTACAGAACAGTTAACCACATATCCTGTATCACTTTCCTACACTATGCTTCAAAAAATCCTGCAAAGTATCTAGGCTGTAGAGAGAGCACTGGGTTCACCGAGACCCTTGCAGGACGAGACGGCCACGTGTACCTACAAAACCAGGAAATGGTTGTGCCGGAACTTGAACCCGTGTCTCTGTCCTCTGTCCTCTTTCATCTCCTTCTAACTTGCTGTCTGTATTTAGCCACATTCATTGACTAAGTGCTCCCTGAAGACCACAGATATCATTAATAAGGGCCTGTTGTCTACAGAAAAGTAAACTTGTTGCTTTGCTCACCACCATGTTTGAAGGACATCAGCGTGATCACCGCCGATAGGACGGAGGGTCAAATAGAAAGGAACACCAATTTCTAGACAGAGGCAGTTGGGAGCCAAGAGTGTATTGTGGAGTGACGTGTGTATTTGACTGTCCAAACTTCCCTCTTTAGGTGGTTATTAGATCTTCTCAATCGTGAACATCATAAAACCCACTGATTTCATTGGCCCAGATGCTTATTATTTCAGCAACTCAGTTGTTGATGTGAGAGAAAATGAGAAGTATGTTGCTGCACCACTGTATCTATCGCTGGGAACTGCTGAAACCAAACAAAAAGAATTCACGGTGGTCAGATAGGGCTATTTTCTGCTGACTGTCTCTGGGGACTCAAACAGAATCCATTTGTTTGATAGTTTGTTTTTCAGTTTCACTCGTGTAGGGTACTTGTCCACACACCTTCCGCTTGTAGTTTGTCTGTTGTCCTTGGATCTCAAGTGAGTCCCCTGTAAGTAAGCACGTAGGTGTTTTGAGTTTTTATCCCTTCTTTTAACCCTGTGTCTTTTGTTTGCAGCACTCAGTGCTTGAACTTTTATTCTGATGATTCAGAGCTGTACACTTATTGCACTTAAATAATATTTTATCATTAATCTACAATCACGAGAAGAACATTATTTTTACTATGCTCCCCCCTTCACCAAGTCCCCCCGAAAAACCTCTTCAGTCGCTGTCTATCAGCGTAGTGGAATGCTGTGGATCCCTTCACCAAGTCCGCCCCCACAGACCCGTTACAGTCGCTGTCCATCAGTGAGTAGTAAGATGCTATATGATCTCTACTAGTCTTCTCTGTGTTGTACAGTACTCCCCATGCACACCCGACCCCACGCATTATTCATGCTAATCCCAATTACCACTATTCTTTCTCCCCACACTTATCCCTCCCTTCAGACTCACCCTGCCTAGTCTTTTTCCCTTTGGTAACTTTTAGTCAACTCTCGGAATCTGTGAGAGTGCTTCTTTTTTTTCCTTCAGTTTCTCTTTGTTGTTATACTCCACACATGAGGGAAATCACTTGGTACTTGTCTTTCTCCACCTGGCCTATTTCTCTGAACGTACTACCGTCTAGCTCCATCCACGTCACTGCAAATGGTAGTGTTTGCTTTCTTCTAAAGGCTGCTTACTGCAATTTTAAACTGGATTTCATTCTTTCTTTTTGTTTGTAGATTAGCTATGTTATTCACCATTCAACTCCTATTTATGTACAATAGCTTTGTGTCAATCGATATGTATCTGTATCTATCTGTCTAACGGTCTGTCTATCTATGTATCTATGTATGTAAGTATGTATGTATGTATCTATGGATCTACCTTTCTATCTATCTATCTATCTTCCTATCATCTATCTATGATGTCTATCATCTATCGGTCTATGTACCTATCTTTCTTTCTTTCATCTGTCGTCTGTCTACCTATCTATCTATGAATCAATCACCTTTTTGTCTGCCCATCTATCCTTCTGTACAGAACAGTTAACAACATAGCTTATGTCTCTTTCCTACAATATGCTTCCAGAAATCTTGCAAGGTAGCTAAGCCATAAGGAGAGCACTGTGTTCACCGATACACTTTCAGGTAGAGTCAGCCGCGTGTGCTTACAAAACCAGTAAATGGAGGTGAAAGGACTTGAACCCGTATCTCTGTCCTCTGTCCTCTTATAATTCCTGCTCGCTTGGTGACTTTATTTAGCCACATTCAGTGAGTAAGTGATCCCCGAAGACCACAAGTATCCTTCGTCTGGGCCTGTTGTCGACAGAAAAGTGTACTTGGTTCTTTGCACACCACCATGTTTGAGGGACATTGGTGTGATCACTGCTGATAGGTGGAGGGTCAAACATAAAGGAACACCTATTTCTGGACAGGAGCATTTGGAAATAAGAGTGTGTAGTGGAGTGAAGTGTTTATTTGAGGGTCCAAACGTCCCTCTTTAGATGGTTATTACTTCTTTACATTCGTGAACATCATAAAAAGCAATGATTTTAAAAGCGCAGACGCCTATTATTACAGCAATTCATTTGTTGAGGTGGGAGGAAATGAGAAGGAAGTTGCTGCACCACGAAATCTATGCCTGAGCACTGCTGAAACAAAACAAAAGAATTCACGGTGGCTAGATTGGGCTATTTTCTACTGACTCTCTCTGGGGACTCAAACAGAATCCATTTGTTTGTTTGTTTCTCAGTTTCACTTGTATAGGGTACCTGTCCCTGCCCCTTCAGCTTGTAGTTTGTCTGTGTCCTTGGATCTCAAGTGAGTCTCCAGAAAGGGAGCACGTAGGTGGTCTTGAGTTTTCATCAGTTCTTCTAACCCTGTGTCTTTTGATTGGAGCACTCAAAGCCTGTACTTTTATTCTGATATTTGAGAGCAGTGCTCTTACATCAGTTTGAAATTTTCTTTGTTCTCATTAATATAAAATCACATGCAGAACATTATGTTTTCCAGTCTACCCTCTTCAGCTAGTCCCCCCCAAATCCCAGTTACAGTCGCTGTCCGTCAGCATGTACTAAGATGCTGTAGAATCACTACATGTCTTCTCTGTGTTGTACAGCCCTACCAATGACCCCCCACACTACACATTAAACATACTAATCCTAATGTCCCCATTCTTTTTACTCGCCCTTATTACTCCCTTCCCACAAACGCTACCCAGTCACTTTCTCTTTGGTAACTGTTAGTCCACCCTCGGGTACTGTGAGTCTGCTGATGTCTTTTCCTTCAGTTTTTCTTTGTTATCATACTCCACACATGAGTGAAATCATTTGGTAAATGTATTTCTCCGCCTGGCCTGTTTGACTGAGCATAATACCCTCTACCTTCATCCACGTTATTGCAAATGATAGGATTTGTTTTCTTCTTATGGCTGCTTACTGCACTTTTTAAACTGGATTTCATTCTTCTTTTTTGTTTGTAGTTTCGCTATGTGCTTTCACCATTGCTCTCCTGGTAATGAGCAGTAGCTTTGTGTTAGTCGATATGTACCTATATCTATCTATCTGTCTGTCTATCTATTTATCAATCAATCAATCAACTTTTTGTCTGCCCATCTGTCCTTGTGTACAGAACAGTTAACCACATATCCTGTATCACTTTCCTACACTATGCTTCAAAAAATCCTGCAAAGTATCTAGGCTGTAGAGAGAGCACTGGGTTCACCGAGACCCTTGCAGGACGAGACGGCCACGTGTACCTACAAAACCAGGAAATGGTTGTGCCGGAACTTGAACCCGTGTCTCTGTCCTCTGTCCTCTTTCATCTCCTTCTAACTTGCTGTCTGTATTTAGCCACATTCATTGACTAAGTGCTCCCTGAAGACCACAGATATCATTAATAAGGGCCTGTTGTCTACAGAAAAGTAAACTTGTTGCTTTGCTCACCACCATGTTTGAAGGACATCAGCGTGATCACCGCCGATAGGACGGAGGGTCAAATAGAAAGGAACACCAATTTCTAGACAGAGGCAGTTGGGAGCCAAGAGTGTATTGTGGAGTGACGTGTGTATTTGACTGTCCAAACTTCCCTCTTTAGGTGGTTATTAGATCTTCTCAATCGTGAACATCATAAAACCCACTGATTTCATTGGCCCAGATGCTTATTATTTCAGCAACTCAGTTGTTGAGGTGAGAGAAAATGAGAAGTATGTTGCTGCACCACTGTATCTATCGCTGGGAACTGCTGAAACCAAACAAAAAGAATTCACGGTGGTCAGATAGGGCTATTTTCTGCTGACTGTCTCTGGGGACTCAAACAGAATCCATTTGTTTGATAGTTTGTTTTTCAGTTTCACTCGTGTAGGGTACTTGTCCACACACCTTCCGCTTGTAGTTTGTCTGTTGTCCTTGGATCTCAAGTGAGTCCCCTGTAAGTAAGCACGTAGGTGTTTTGAGTTTTTATCCCTTCTTTTAACCCTGTGTCTTTTGTTTGCAGCACTCAGTGCTTGAACTTTTATTCTGATGATTCCGAGCTGTACACTTATTGCACTTAAATAATATTTTATCATTAATCTACAATCACGAGAAGAACATTATTTTTACTATGCTCCCCCCTTCACCAAGTCCCCCCGAAAAACCTCTTCAGTCGCTGTCTATCAGCGTAGTGGAATGCTGTGGATCCCTTCACCAAGTCCGCCCCCACAGACCCGTTACAGTCGCTGTCCATCAGTGAGTAGTAAGATGCTATATGATCTCTACTAGTCTTCTCTGTGTTGTACAGTACTCCCCATGCACACCCGACCCCACGCATTATTCATGCTAATCCCAATTACCACTATTCTTTCTCCCCACACTTATCCCTCCCTTCAGACTCACCCTGCCTAGTCTTTTTCCCTTTGGTAACTTTTAGTCAACTCTCGGAATCTGTGAGAGTGCTTCTTTTTTTTCCTTCAGTTTCTCTTTGTTGTTATACTCCACACATGAGTGAAATCACTTGGTACTTGTCTTTCTCCACCTGGCCTATTTCTCTGAACGTACTACCATCTAGCTCCATCCACGTCATTGCAAATGGTAGTGTTTGCTTTCTTCTAAAGGCTGCTTACTGCAATTTTAAACTGGATTTCATTCTTTCTTTTTGTTTGTAGATTAGCTATGTTATTCACCATTCAACTCCTATTTATGTACAATAGCTTTGTGTCAATCGATATGTATCTGTATCTATCTGTCTAACGGTCTGTCTATCTATGTATCTATGTATGTAAGTATGTATGTATGTATCTATGGATCTACCTTTCTATCTATCTATCTATCTTCCTATCATCTATCTATGATGTCTATCATCTATCGGTCTATGTACCTATCTTTCTTTCTTTCATCTGTCGTCTGTCTACCTATCTATCTATGAATCAATCACCTTTTTGTCTGCCCATCTATCCTTCTGTACAGAACAGTTAACAACATAGCTTATGTCTCTTTCCTACAATATGCTTCCAGAAATCTTGCAAGGTAGCTAAGCCATAAGGAGAGCACTGTGTTCACCGATACACTTTCAGGTAGAGTCAGCCGCGTGTGCTTACAAAACCAGTAAATGGAGGTGAAAGGACTTGAACCCGTATCTCTGTCCTCTGTCCTCTTATAATTCCTGCTCGCTTGGTGACTTTATTTAGCCACATTCAGTGAGTAAGTGATCCCCGAAGACCACAAGTATCCTTCGTCTGGGCCTGTTGTCGACAGAAAAGTGTACTTGGTTCTTTGCACACCACCATGTTTGAGGGACATCGGTGTGATCACTGCTGATAGGTGGAGGGTCATACATAAAGGAACACCTATTTCTGGACAGGAGCATTTGGAAATAAGAGTGTGTAGTGGAGTGAAGTGTTTATTTGAGGGTCCAAACGTCCCTCTTTAGATGGTTATTACTTCTTTACATTCGTGAACATCATAAAAAGCAATGATTTTAAAAGCGCAGACGCCTATTATTACAGCAATTCATTTGTTGAGGTGGGAGGAAATGAGAAGGAAGTTGCTGCACCACGAAATCTATGCCTGAGCACTGCTGAAACAAAACAAAAAGAATTCACGGTGGCTAGATTGGGCTATTTTCTACTGACTCTCTCTGGGGACTCAAACAGAATCCATTTGTTTGTTTGTTTCTCAGTTTCACTTGTATAGGGTACCTGTCCCTGCCCCTTCAGCTTGTAGTTTGTCTGTGTCCTTGGATCTCAAGTGAGTCTCCAGAAAGGGAGCACGTAGGTGGTCTTGAGTTTTCATCAGTTCTTCTAACCCTGTGTCTTTTGATTGGAGCACTCAAAGCCTGTACTTTTATTCTGATATTTGAGAGCAGTGCTCTTACATCAGTTTGAAATTTTCTTTGTTCTCATTAATATACAATCACATGCAGAACATTATGTTTTCCAGTCTACCCTCTTCAGCAAGTCCCCCCCAAATCCCAGTTACAGTCGCTGTCCGTCAGCATGTACTAAGATGCTGTAGAATCACTACATGTCTCCTCTGTGTTGTACAGCCCTACCCATGAGCCCCACCCTACACATTAAACATGCTAATCCTAATGCCCCCATTCTTTTTCCTCGCCCTTATTACTCCCTTCCCACAAACGCTACCCAGTCACTTTCTCTTTGGTACCTGTTAGTCCACTCTCGGGTTCTGTGAGTCTGCTGATGTCTTTTCCTTCAGTTTTTCTTTGTTATCATACTCCACACATGAGTGAAATCATTTGGTAAATGTATTTCTCTGCCTGGCCTGTTTGACTGAGCATAATACCCTCTACCTCCATCCACGTTATTGCAAATGATAGGATTTGTTTTCTTCTTATGGCTGCTTACTGCACTTTTTAAACTGGATTTCATTCTTCTTTTTTGTTTGTAGTTTCGCTATGTGCTTTCACCATTGCTCTCCTGGTAATGAGCAGTAGCTTTGTGTTAGTCGATATGTACCTATATCTATCTATCTGTCTGTCTATCTATTTATCAATCAATCAATCAACTTTTTGTCTGCCCATCTGTCCTTGTGTACAGAACAGTTAACCACATATCCTGTATCACTTTCCTACACTATGCTTCAAAAAATCCTGCAAAGTATCTAGGCTGTAGAGAGAGCACTGGGTTCACCGAGACCCTTGCAGGACGAGACGGCCACATGTACCTACAAAACCAGGAAATGGTTGTGCCGGAACTTGAACCCGTGTCTCTGTCCTCTGTCCTCTTTCATCTCCTTCTAACTTGCTGTCTGTATTTAGCCACATTCATTGACTAAGTTCTCCCTGAAGACCACAGATATCATTAATAAGGGCCTGTTGTCTACAGAAAAGTAAACTTGTTGCTTTGCTCACCACCATGTTTGAAGGACATCAGCGTGATCACCGCCGATAGGACGGAGGGTCAAATAGAAAGGAACACCAATTTCTAGACAGAGGCAGTTGGGAGCCAAGAGTGTATTGTGGAGTGACGTGTGTATTTGACTGTCCAAACTTCCCTCTTTAGGTGGTTATTAGATCTTCTCAATCGTGAACATCATAAAACCCACTGATTTCATTGGCCCAGATGCTTATTATTACAGCAACTCAGTTGTTGAGGTGAGAGAAAATGAGAAGTATGTTGCTGCACCACTATATCTATCGCTGGGAACTGCTGAAACCAAACAAAAAGAATTCACGGTGGTCAGATAGGGCTATTTTCTGCTGACTGTCTCTGGGGACTCAAACAGAATCCATTTGTTTGATAGTTTGTTTTTCAGTTTCACTCGTGTAGGGTACTTGTCCACACACCTTCGGCTTGTAGTTTGTCTGTTGTCCTTGGATCTCAAGTGAGTCCCCTGTAAGTAAGCACGTAGGTGTTTTGAGTTTTTATCCCTTCTTTTAACCCTGTGTCTTTTGTTTGCAGCACTCAGTGCTTGAACTTTTATTCTGATGATTCCGAGCTGTACACTTATTGCACTTAAATAATATTTTATCATTAATCTACAATCACGAGAAGAACATTATTTTTACTATGCTCCCCCCTTCACCAAGTCCCCCCGAAAAACCTCTTCAGTCGCTGTCTATCAGCGTAGTGGAATGCTGTGGATCCCTTCACCAAGTCCGCCCCCACAGACCCGTTACAGTCGCTGTCCATCAGTGAGTAGTAAGATGCTATATGATCTCTACTAGTCTTCTCTGTGTTGTACAGTACTCCCCATGCACACCCGACCCCACGCATTATTCATGCTAATCCCAATTACCACTATTCTTTCTCCCCACACTTATCCCTCCCTTCAGACTCACCCTGCCTAGTCTTTTTCCCTTTGGTAACTTTTAGTCAACTCTCGGAATCTGTGAGAGTGCTTCTTTTTTTTCCTTCAGTTTCTCTTTGTTGTTATACTCCACACATGAGTGAAATCACTTGGTACTTGTCTTTCTCCACCTGGCCTATTTCTCTGAACGTACTACCGTCTAGCTCCATCCACGTCACTGCAAATGGTAGTGTTTGCTTTCTTCTAAAGGCTGCTTACTGCAATTTTAAACTGGATTTCATTCTTCCTTTTTGTTTGTAGATTAGCTATGTTATTCACCATTCAACTCCTATTTATGTACAATAGCTTTGTGTCAATCGATATGTATCTGTATCTATCTGTCTAACGGTCTGTCTATCTATGTATCTATGTATGTAAGTATGTATGTATGTATCTATGGATCTACCTTTCTATCTATCTATCTATCTTCCTATCATCTATCTATGATGTCTATCATCTATCGGTCTATGTACCTATCTATCTTTCTTTCATCTGTCGTCTGTCTACCTATCTATCTATGAATCAATCACCTTTTTGTCTGCCCATCTATCCTTCTGTACAGAACAGTTAACAACATAACTTATGTCTCTTTCCTACAATATGCTTCCAGAAATCTTGCAAGGTAGCTAAGCCATAAGGAGAGCACTGTGTTCACCGATACACTTTCAGGTAGAGTCAGCCGCGTGTGCTTACAAAACCAGTAAATGGAGGTGAAAGGACTTGAACCCGTATCTCTGTCCTCTGTCCTCTTATAATTCCTGCTCGCTTGGTGACTTTATTTAGCCACATTCAGTGAGTAAGTGATCCCCGAAGACCACAAGTATCCTTCGTCTGGGCCTGTTGTCGACAGAAAAGTGTACTTGGTTCTTTGCACACCACCATGTTTGAGGGACATCGGTGTGTTCACTGCTGATAGGTGGAGGGACAAACATAAAGGAACACCTATTTCTGGACAGGAGCATTTGGAAATAAGAGTGTGTAGTGGAGTGAAGTGTTTATTTGAGGGTCCAAACGTCCCTCTTTAGATGGTTATTACTTCTTTACATTCGTGAACATCATAAAAAGCAATGATTTTAAAAGCGCAGACGCCTATTATTACAGCAATTCATTTGTTGAGGTGGGAGGAAATGAGAAGGAAGTTGCTGCACCACGAAATCTATGCCTGAGCACTGCTGAAACAAAACAAAAAGAATTCACGGTGGCTAGATTGGGCTATTTTCTACTGACTCTCTCTGGGGACTCAAACAGAATCCATTTGTTTGTTTGTTTCTCAGTTTCACTTGTATAGGGTACCTGTCCCTGCCCCTTCAGCTTGTAGTTTGTCTGTGTCCTTGGATCTCAAGTGAGTCTCCAGAAAGGGAGCACGTAGGTGGTCTTGAGTTTTCATCAGTTCTTCTAACCCTGTGTCTTTTGATTGGAGCACTCAAAGCCTGTACTTTTATTCTGATATTTGAGAGCAGTGCTCTTACATCAGTTTGAAATTTTCTTTGTTCTCATTAATATAAAATCACATGCAGAACATTATGTTTTCCAGTCTACCCTCTTCAGCTAGTCCCCCCCAAATCCCAGTTACAGTCGCTGTCCGTCAGCATGTACTAAGATGCTGTAGAATCACTACATGTCTTCTCTGTGTTGTACAGCCCTACCAATAACCCCCACACTACACATTAAACATGCTAATCCTAATGTCCCCATTCTTTTTCCTCGCCCTTATTACTCCCTTCCCACAAACGCTACCCAGTCACTTTCTCTTTGGTAACTGTTAGTCCACCCTCGGGTACTGTGAGTCTGCTGATGTCTTTTCCTTCAGTTTTTCTTTGTTATCATACTCCACACATGAGTGAAATCATTTGGTAAATGTACTTCTCCGCCTGGCCTGTTTGACTGAGCATAATACCCTCTACCTCCATCCACGTTATTGCAAATGATAGGATTTGTTTTCTTCTTATGGCTGCTTACTGCATTTTTTAAACTGGATTTCATTCTTCTTTTTTGTTTGTAGTTTCGCTATGTGCTTTCACCATTGCTCTCCTGGTAATGAGCAGTAGCTTTGTGTTAGTCGATATGTACCTATATCTATCTATCTGTCTGTCTATCTATTTATCAATCAATCAATCAACTTTTTGTCTGCCCATCTGTCCTTGTGTACAGAACAGTTAACCACATATCCTGTATCACTTTCCTACACTATGCTTCAAAAAATCCTGCAAAGTATCTAGGCTGTAGAGAGAGCACTGGGTTCACCGAGACCCTTGCAGGACGAGACGGCCACGTGTACCTACAAAACCAGGAAATGGTTGTGCCGGAACTTGAACCCGTGTCTCTGTCCTCTGTCCTCTTTCATCTCCTTCTAACTTGCTGTCTGTATTTAGCCACATTCATTGACTAAGTGCTCCCTGAAGACCACAGATATCATTAATAAGGGCCTGTTGTCTACAGAAAAGTAAACTTGTTGCTTTGCTCACCACCATGTTTGAAGGACATCAGCGTGATCACCGCCGATAGGACGGAGGGTCAAATAGAAAGGAACACCAATTTCTAGACAGAGGCAGTTGGGAGCCAAGAGTGTATTGTGGAGTGACGTGTTTATTTGAGTGTCCAAACTTCCCTCTTTAGGTGGTTATTAGATCTTCTCAATCGTGAACATCATAAAACCCACTGATTTCATTGGCCCAGATGCTTATTATTACAGCAACTCAGTTGTTGAGGTGAGAGAAAATGAGAAGTATGTTGCTGCACCACTATATCTATCGCTGGGAACTGCTGAAACCAAACAAAAAGAATTCACGGTGGTCAGATAGGGCTATTTTCTGCTGACTGTCTCTGGGGACTCAAACAGAATCCATTTGTTTGATAGTTTGTTTTTCAGTTTCACTCGTGTAGGGTACTTGTCCACACACCTTCGGCTTGTAGTTTGTCTGTTGTCCTTGGATCTCAAGTGAGTCCCCTGTAAGTAAGCACGTAGGTGTTTTGAGTTTTTATCCCTTCTTTTAACCCTGTGTCTTTTGTTTGCAGCACTCAGTGCTTGAACTTTTATTCTGATGATTCCGAGCTGTACACTTATTGCACTTAAATAATATTTTATCATTAATCTACAATCACGAGAAGAACATTATTTTTACTATGCTCCCCCCTTCACCAAGTCCCCCCGAAAAACCTCTTCAGTCGCTGTCTATCAGCGTAGTGGAATGCTGTGGATCCCTTCACCAAGTCCGCCCCCACAGACCCGTTACAGTCGCTGTCCATCAGTGAGTAGTAAGATGCTATATGATCTCTACTAGTCTTCTCTGTGTTGTACAGTACTCCCCATGCACACCCGACCCCACGCATTATTCATGCTAATCCCAATTAAAACTATTCTTTCTCCCCACACTTATCCCTCCCTTCAGACTCACCCTGCCTAGTCTTTTTCCCTTTGGTAACTTTTAGTCAACTCTCGGAATCTGTGAGAGTGCTTCTTTTTTTTCCTTCAGTTTCTCTTTGTTGTTATACTCCACACATGAGTGAAATCACTTGGTACTTGTCTTTCTCCACCTGGCCTATTTCTCTGAACGTACTACCGTCTAGCTCCATCCACGTCACTGCAAATGGTAGTGTTTGCTTTCTTCTAAAAGCTGCTTACTGAATTTTAAACTGGATTTCATTCTTCCTTTTTGTTTGTAGATTAGCTATGTTATTCACCATTCAACTCCTATTTATGTACAATAGCTTTGTGTCAATCGATATGTATCTGTATCTATCTGTCTAACGGTCTGTCTATCTATGTATCTATGTATGTAAGTATGTATGTATGTATCTATGGATCTACCTTTCTATCTATCTATCTATCTTCCTATCATCTATCTATGATGTCTATCATCTATCGGTCTATGTACCTATCTTTCTTTCTTTCATCTGTCGTCTGTCTACCTATCTATCTATGAATCAATCACCTTTTTGTCTGCCCATCTATCCTTCTGTACAGAACAGTTAACAACATAGCTTATGTCTCTTTCCTACAATATGCTTCCAGAAATCTTGCAAGGTAGCTAAGCCATAAGGAGAGCACTGTGTTCACCGATACACTTTCAGGTAGAGTCAGCCGCGTGTGCTTACAAAACCAGTAAATGGAGGTGAAAGGACTTGAACCCGTATCTCTGTCCTCTGTCCTCTTATAATTCCTGCTCGCTTGGTGACTTTATTTAGCCACATTCAGTGAGTAAGTGATCCCCGAAGACCACAAGTATCCTTCGTCTGGGCCTGTTGTCGACAGAAAAGTGTACTTGGTTCTTTGCACACCACCATGTTTGAGGGACATCGGTGTGATCACTGCTGATAGGTGGAGGGTCATACATAAAGGAACACCTATTTCTGGACAGGAGCATTTGGAAATAAGAGTGTGTAGTGGAGTGAAGTGTTTATTTGAGGGTCCAAACGTCCCTCTTTAGATGGTTATTACTTCTTTACATTCGTGAACATCATAAAAAGCAATGATTTTAAAAGCGCAGACGCCTATTATTACAGCAATTCATTTGTTGAGGTGGGAGGAAATGAGAAGGAAGTTGCTGCACCACGAAATCTATGCCTGAGCACTGCTGAAACAAAACAAAAAGAATTCACGGTGGCTAGATTGGGCTATTTTCTACTGACTCTCTCTGGGGACTCAAACAGAATCCATTTGTTTGTTTGTTTCTCAGTTTCACTTGTATAGGGTACCTGTCCCTGCCCCTTCAGCTTGTAGTTTGTCTGTGTCCTTGGATCTCAAGTGAGTCTCCAGAAAGGGAGCACGTAGGTGGTCTTGAGTTTTCATCAGTTCTTCTAACCCTGTGTCTTTTGATTGGAGCACTCAAAGCCTGTACTTTTATTCTGATATTTGAGAGCAGTGCTCTTACATCAGTTTGAAATTTTCTTTGTTCTCATTAATATACAATCACATGCAGAACATTATGTTTTCCAGTCTACCCTCTTCAGCAAGTCCCCCCCAAATCCCAGTTACAGTCGCTGTCCGTCAGCATGTACTAAGATGCTGTAGAATCACTACATGTCTCCTCTGTGTTGTACAGCCCTACCCATGAGCCCCACCCTACACATTAAACATGCTAATCCTAATGCCCCCATTCTTTTTCCTCGCCCTTATTACTCCCTTCCCACAAACGCTACCCAGTCACTTTCTCTTTGGTACCTGTTAGTCCACTCTCGGGTTCTGTGAGTCTGCTGATGTCTTTTCCTTCAGTTTTTCTTTGTTATCATACTCCACACATGAGTGAAATCATTTGGTAAATGTATTTCTCTGCCTGGCCTGTTTGACTGAGCATAATACCCTCTACCTCCATCCACGTTATTGCAAATGATAGGATTTGTTTTCTTCTTATGGCTGCTTACTGCACTTTTTAAACTGGATTTCATTCTTCTTTTTTGTTTGTAGTTTCGCTATGTGCTTTCACCATTGCTCTCCTGGTAATGAGCAGTAGCTTTGTGTTAGTCGATATGTACCTATATCTATCTATCTGTCTGTCTATCTATTTATCAATCAATCAATCAACTTTTTGTCTGCCCATCTGTCCTTGTGTACAGAACAGTTAACCACATATCCTGTATCACTTTCCTACACTATGCTTCAAAAAATCCTGCAAAGTATCTAGGCTGTAGAGAGAGCACTGGGTTCACCGAGACCCTTGCAGGACGAGACGGCCACGTGTACCTACAAAACCAGGAAATGGTTGTGCCGGAACTTGAACCCGTGTCTCTGTCCTCTGTCCTCTTTCATCTCCTTCTAACTTGCTGTCTGTATTTAGCCACATTCATTGACTAAGTGCTCCCTGAAGACCACAGATATCATTAATAAGGGCCTGTTGTCTACAGAAAAGTAAACTTGTTGCTTTGCTCACCACCATGTTTGAAGGACATCAGCGTGATCACCGCCGATAGGACGGAGGGTCAAATAGAAAGGAACACCAATTTCTAGACAGAGGCAGTTGGGAGCCAAGAGTGTATTGTGGAGTGACGTGTGTATTTGACTGTCCAAACTTCCCTCTTTAGGTGGTTATTAGATCTTCTCAATCGTGAACATCATAAAACCCACTGATTTCATTGGCCCAGATGCTTATTATTACAGCAACTCAGTTGTTGAGGTGAGAGAAAATGAGAAGTATGTTGCTGCACCACTATATCTATCGCTGGGAACTGCTGAAACCAAACAAAAAGAATTCACGGTGGTCAGATAGGGCTATTTTCTGCTGACTGTCTCTGGGGACTCAAACAGAATCCATTTGTTTGATAGTTTGTTTTTCAGTTTCACTCGTGTAGGGTACTTGTCCACACACCTTCGGCTTGTAGTTTGTCTGTTGTCCTTGGATCTCAAGTGAGTCCCCTGTAAGTAAGCACGTAGGTGTTTTGAGTTTTTATCCCTTCTTTTAACCCTGTGTCTTTTGTTTGCAGCACTCAGTGCTTGAACTTTTATTCTGATGATTCCGAGCTGTACACTTATTGCACTTAAATAATATTTTATCATTAATCTACAATCACGAGAAGAACATTATTTTTACTATGCTCCCCCCTTCACCAAGTCCCCCCGAAAAACCTCTTCAGTCGCTGTCTATCAGCGTAGTGGAATGCTGTGGATCCCTTCACCAAGTCCGCCCCCACAGACCCGTTACAGTCGCTGTCCATCAGTGAGTAGTAAGATGCTATATGATCTCTACTAGTCTTCTCTGTGTTGTACAGTACTCCCCATGCACACCCGACCCCACGCATTATTCATGCTAATCCCAATTACCACTATTCTTTCTCCCCACACTTATCCCTCCCTTCAGACTCACCCTGCCTAGTCTTTTTCCCTTTGGTAACTTTTAGTCAACTCTCGGAATCTGTGAGATTGCTTCTTTTTTTTCCTTCAGTTTCTCTTTGTTGTTATACTCCACACATGAGTGAAATCACTTGGTACTTGTCTTTCTCCACCTGGCCTATTTCTCTGAACGTACTACCGTCTAGCTCCATCCACGTCACTGCAAATGGTAGTGTTTGCTTTCTTCTAAAGGCTGCTTACTGCAATTTTAAACTGGATTTCATTCTTCCTTTTTGTTTGTAGATTAGCTATGTTATTCACCATTCAACTCCTATTTATGTACAATAGCTTTGTGTCAATCGATATGTATCTGTATCTATCTGTCTAACGGTCTGTCTATCTATGTATCTATGTATGTAAGTATGTATGTATGTATCTATGGATCTACCTTTCTATCTATCTATCTATCTTCCTATCATCTATCTATGATGTCTATCATCTATCGGTCTATGTACCTATCTATCTTTCTTTCATCTGTCGTCTGTCTACCTATCTATCTATGAATCAATCACCTTTTTGTCTGCCCATCTATCCTTCTGTACAGAACAGTTAACAACATAACTTATGTCTCTTTCCTACAATATGCTTCCAGAAATCTTGCAAGGTAGCTAAGCCATAAGGAGAGCACTGTGTTCACCGATACACTTTCAGGTAGAGTCAGCCGCGTGTGCTTACAAAACCAGTAAATGGAGGTGAAAGGACTTGAACCCGTATCTCTGTCCTCTGTCCTCTTATAATTCCTGCTCGCTTGGTGACTTTATTTAGCCACATTCAGTGAGTAAGTGATCCCCGAAGACCACAAGTATCCTTCGTCTGGGCCTGTTGTCGACAGAAAAGTGTACTTGGTTCTTTGCACACCACCATGTTTGAGGGACATCGGTGTGTTCACTGCTGATAGGTGGAGGGACAAACATAAAGGAACACCTATTTCTGGACAGGAGCATTTGGAAATAAGAGTGTGTAGTGGAGTGAAGTGTTTATTTGAGGGTCCAAACGTCCCTCTTTAGATGGTTATTACTTCTTTACATTCGTGAACATCATAAAAAGCAATGATTTTAAAAGCGCAGACGCCTATTATTACAGCAATTCATTTGTTGAGGTGGGAGGAAATGAGAAGGAAGTTGCTGCACCACGAAATCTATGCCTGAGCACTGCTGAAACAAAACAAAAAGAATTCACGGTGGCTAGATTGGGCTATTTTCTACTGACTCTCTCTGGGGACTCAAACAGAATCCATTTGTTTGTTTGTTTCTCAGTTTCACTTGTATAGGGTACCTGTCCCTGCCCCTTCAGCTTGTAGTTTGTCTGTGTCCTTGGATCTCAAGTGAGTCTCCAGAAAGGGAGCACGTAGGTGGTCTTGAGTTTTCATCAGTTCTTCTAACCCTGTGTCTTTTGATTGGAGCACTCAAAGCCTGTACTTTTATTCTGATATTTGAGAGCAGTGCTCTTACATCAGTTTGAAATTTTCTTTGTTCTCATTAATATAAAATCACATGCAGAACATTATGTTTTCCAGTCTACCCTCTTCAGCTAGTCCCCCCCAAATCCCAGTTACAGTCGCTGTCCGTCAGCATGTACTAAGATGCTGTAGAATCACTACATGTCTTCTCTGTGTTGTACAGCCCTACCAATAACCCCCCACACTACACATTAAACATGCTAATCCTAATGTCCCCATTCTTTTTCCTCGCCCTTATTACTCCCTTCCCACAAACGCTACCCAGTCACTTTCTCTTTGGTAACTGTTAGTCCACCCTCGGGTACTGTGAGTCTGCTGATGTCTTTTCCTTCAGTTTTTCTTTGTTATCATACTCCACACATGAGTGAAATCATTTGGTAAATGTACTTCTCCGCCTGGCCTGTTTGACTGAGCATAATACCCTCTACCTCCATCCACGTTATTGCAAATGATAGGATTTGTTTTCTTCTTATGGCTGCTTACTGCACTTTTTAAACTGGATTTCATTCTTCTTTTTTGTTTGTAGTTTCGCTATGTGCTTTCACCATTGCTCTCCTGGTAATGAGCAGTAGCTTTGTGTTAGTCGATATGTACCTATATCTATCTATCTGTCTGTCTATCTATTTATCAATCAATCAATCAACTTTTTGTCTGCCCATCTGTCCTTGTGTACAGAACAGTTAACCACATATCCTGTATCACTTTCCTACACTATGCTTCAAAAAATCCTGCAAAGTATCTAGGCTGTAGAGAGAGCACTGGGTTCACCGAGACCCTTGCAGGACGAGACGGCCACGTGTACCTACAAAACCAGGAAATGGTTGTGCCGGAACTTGAACCCGTGTCTCTGTCCTCTGTCCTCTTTCATCTCCTTCTAACTTGCTGTCTGTATTTAGCCACATTCATTGACTAAGTGCTCCCTGAAGACCACAGATATCATTAATAAGGGCCTGTTGTCTACAGAAAAGTAAACTTGTTGCTTTGCTCACCACCATGTTTGAAGGACATCAGCGTGATCACCGCCGATAGGACGGAGGGTCAAATAGAAAGGAACACCAATTTCTAGACAGAGGCAGTTGGGAGCCAAGAGTGTATTGTGGAGTGACGTGTGTATTTGACTGTCCAAACTTCCCTCTTTAGGTGGTTATTAGATCTTCTCAATCGTGAACATCATAAAACCCACTGATTTCATTGGCCCAGATGCTTATTATTACAGCAACTCAGTTGTTGAGGTGAGAGAAAATGAGAAGTATGTTGCTGCACCACTATATCTATCGCTGGGAACTGCTGAAACCAAACAAAAAGAATTCACGGTGGTCAGATAGGGCTATTTTCTGCTGACTGTCTCTGGGGACTCAAACAGAATCCATTTGTTTGATAGTTTGTTTTTCAGTTTCACTCGTGTAGGGTACTTGTCCACACACCTTCGGCTTGTAGTTTGTCTGTTGTCCTTGGATCTCAAGTGAGTCCCCTGTAAGTAAGCACGTAGGTGTTTTGAGTTTTTATCCCTTCTTTTAACCCTGTGTCTTTTGTTTGCAGCACTCAGTGCTTGAACTTTTATTCTGATGATTCCGAGCTGTACACTTATTGCACTTAAATAATATTTTATCATTAATCTACAATCACGAGAAGAACATTATTTTTACTATGCTCCCCCCTTCACCAAGTCCCCCCGAAAAACCTCTTCAGTCGCTGTCTATCAGCGTAGTGGAATGCTGTGGATCCCTTCACCAAGTCCGCCCCCACAGACCCGTTACAGTCGCTGTCCATCAGTGAGTAGTAAGATGGTATATGATCTCTACTAGTCTTCTCTGTGTTGTACAGTACTCCCCATGCACACCCGACCCCACGCATTATTCATGCTAATCCCAATTACCACTATTCTTTCTCCCCACACTTATCCCTCCCTTCAGACTCACCCTGCCTAGTCTTTTTCCCTTTGGTAACTTTTAGTCAACTCTCGGAATCTGTGAGATTGCTTCTTTTTTTTCCTTCAGTTTCTCTTTGTTGTTATACTCCACACATGAGTGAAATCACTTGGTACTTGTCTTTCTCCACCTGGCCTATTTCTCTGAACGTACTACCGTCTAGCTCCATCCACGTCACTGCAAATGGTAGTGTTTGCTTTCTTCTAAAGGCTGCTTACTGCAATTTTAAACTGGATTTCATTCTTCCTTTTTGTTTGTAGATTAGCTATGTTATTCACCATTCAACTCCTATTTATGTAAAATAGCTTTGTGTCAATCGATATGTATCTGTATCTATCTGTCTAACGGTCTGTCTATCTATGTATCTATGTATGTAAGTATGTATGTATGTATCTATGGATCTACCTTTCTATCTATCTATCTATCTTCCTATCATCTATCTATGATGTCTATCATCTATCGGTCTATGTACCTATCTATCTTTCTTTCATCTGTCGTCTGTCTACCTATCTATCTATGAATCAATCACCTTTTTGTCTGCCCATCTATCCTTCTGTACAGAACAGTTAACAACATAACTTATGTCTCTTTCCTACAATATGCTTCCAGAAATCTTGCAAGGTAGCTAAGCCATAAGGAGAGCACTGTGTTCACCGATACACTTTCAGGTAGAGTCAGCCGCGTGTGCTTACAAAACCAGTAAATGGAGGTGAAAGGACTTGAACCCGTATCTCTGTCCTCTGTCCTCTTATAATTCCTGCTCGCTTGGTGACTTTATTTAGCCACATTCAGTGAGTAAGTGATCCCCGAAGACCACAAGTATCCTTCGTCTGGGCCTGTTGTCGACAGAAAAGTGTACTTGGTTCTTTGCACACCACCATGTTTGAGGGACATCGGTGTGTTCACTGCTGATAGGTGGAGGGACAAACATAAAGGAACACCTATTTCTGGACAGGAGCATTTGGAAATAAGAGTGTGTAGTGGAGTGAAGTGTTTATTTGAGGGTCCAAACGTCCCTCTTTAGATGGTTATTACTTCTTTACATTCGTGAACATCATAAAAAGCAATGATTTTAAAAGCGCAGACGCCTATTATTACAGCAATTCATTTGTTGAGGTGGGAGGAAATGAGAAGGAAGTTGCTGCACCACGAAATCTATGCCTGAGCACTGCTGAAACAAAACAAAAAGAATTCACGGTGGCTAGATTGGGCTATTTTCTACTGACTCTCTCTGGGGACTCAAACAGAATCCATTTGTTTGTTTGTTTCTCAGTTTCACTTGTATAGGGTACCTGTCCCCGCCAATTCAGCTTGTAGTTTGTCTGTGTCCTTGGATCTCAAGTGAGTCTCCAGAAAGGGAGCACGTAGGTGGTCTTGAGTTTTCATCAGTTCTTCTAACCCTGTGTCTTTTGTTTGGAGCACTCAAAGCCTGTACTTTTATTCTGATATTTGAGAGCAGTGCTCTTACATCAGTTTGAAATTTTCTTTGTTCTCATTAATATAAAATCACATGCAGAACATTATGTTTTCCAGTCTACCCTCTTCAGCTAGTCCCCCCCAAATCCCAGTTACAGTCGCTGTCCGTCAGCATGTACTAAGATGCTGTAGAATCACTACATGTCTTCTCTGTGTTGTACAGCCCTACCAATAACCCCCCACACTACACATTAAACATGCTAATCCTAATGTCCCCATTCTTTTTCCTCGCCCTTATTACTCCCTTCCCACAAACGCTACCCAGTCACTTTCTCTTTGGTAACTGTTAGTCCACCCTCGGGTACTGTGAGTCTGCTGATGTCTTTTCCTTCAGTTTTTATTTGTTATCATACTCCACACATGAGTGAAATCATTTGGTAAATGTACTTCTCCGCCTGGCCTGTTTGACTGAGCATAATACCCTCTACCTCCATCCACGTTATTGCAAATGATAGGATTTGTTTTCTTCTTATGGCTGCTTACTGCACTTTTTAAACTGGATTTCATTCTTCTTTTTTGTTTGTAGTTTCGCTATGTGCTTTCACCATTGCTCTCCTGGTAATGAGCAGTAGCTTTGTGTTAGTCGATATGTACCTATATCTATCTATCTGTCTGTCTATCTATTTATCAATCAATCAATCAACTTTTTGTCTGCCCATCTGTCCTTGTGTACAGAACAGTTAACCACATATCCTGTATCACTTTCCTACACTATGCTTCAAAAAATCCTGCAAAGTATCTAGGCTGTAGAGAGAGCACTGGGTTCACCGAGACCCTTGCAGGACGAGACGGCCACGTGTACCTACAAAACCAGGAAATGGTTGTGCCGGAACTTGAACCCGTGTCTCTGTCCTCTGTCCTCTTTCATCTCCTTCTAACTTGCTGTCTGTATTTAGCCACATTCATTGACTAAGTGCTCCCTGAAGACCACAGATATCATTAATAAGGGCCTGTTGTCTACAGAAAAGTAAACTTGTTGCTTTGCTCACCACCATGTTTGAAGGACATCAGCGTGATCACCGCCGATAGGACGGAGGGTCAAATAGAAAGGAACACCAATTTCTAGACAGAGGCAGTTGGGAGCCAAGAGTGTATTGTGGAGTGACGTGTTTATTTGAGTGTCCAAACTTCCCTCTTTAGGTGGTTATTAGATCTTCTCAATCGTGAACATCATAAAACCCACTGATTTCATTGGCCCAGATGCTTATTATTACAGCAACTCAGTTGTTGAGGTGAGAGAAAATGAGAAGTATGTTGCTGCACCACTATATCTATCGCTGGGAACTGCTGAAACCAAACAAAAAGAATTCACGGTGGTCAGATAGGGCTATTTTCTGCTGACTGTCTCTGGGGACTCAAACAGAATCCATTTGTTTGATAGTTTGTTTTTCAGTTTCACTCGTGTAGGGTACTTGTCCACACACCTTCGGCTTGTAGTTTGTCTGTTGTCCTTGGATCTCAAGTGAGTCCCCTGTAAGTAAGCACGTAGGTGTTTTGAGTTTTTATCCCTTCTTTTAACCCTGTGTCTTTTGTTTGCAGCACTCAGTGCTTGAACTTTTATTCTGATGATTCCGAGCTGTACACTTATTGCACTTAAATAATATTTTATCATTAATCTACAATCACGAGAAGAACATTATTTTTACTATGCTCCCCCCTTCACCAAGTCCCCCCGAAAAACCTCTTCAGTCGCTGTCTATCAGCGTAGTGGAATGCTGTGGATCCCTTCACCAAGTCCGCCCCCACAGACCCGTTACAGTCGCTGTCCATCAGTGAGTAGTAAGATGCTATATGATCTCTACTAGTCTTCTCTGTGTTGTACAGTACTCCCCATGCACACCCGACCCCACGCATTATTCATGCTAATCCCAATTACCACTATTCTTTCTCCCCACACTTATCCCTCCCTTCAGACTCACCCTGCCTAGTCTTTTTCCCTTTGGTAACTTTTAGTCAACTCTCGGAATCTGTGAGATTGCTTCTTTTTTTTCCTTCAGTTTCTCTTTGTTGTTATACTCCACACATGAGTGAAATCACTTGGTACTTGTCTTTCTCCACCTGGCCTATTTCTCTGAACGTACTACCGTCTAGCTCCATCCACGTCACTGCAAATGGTAGTGTTTGCTTTCTTCTAAAGGCTGCTTACTGCAATTTTAAACTGGATTTCATTCTTCCTTTTTGTTTGTAGATTAGCTATGTTATTCACCATTCAACTCCTATTTATGTACAATAGCTTTGTGTCAATCGATATGTATCTGTATCTATCTGTCTAACGGTCTGTCTATCTATGTATCTATGTATGTAAGTATGTATGTATGTATCTATGGATCTACCTTTCTATCTATCTATCTATCTTCCTATCATCTATCTATGATGTCTATCATCTATCGGTCTATGTACCTATCTATCTTTCTTTCATCTGTCGTCTGTCTACCTATCTATCTATGAATCAATCACCTTTTTGTCTGCCCATCTATCCTTCTGTACAGAACAGTTAACAACATAACTTATGTCTCTTTCCTACAATATGCTTCCAGAAATCTTGCAAGGTAGCTAAGCCATAAGGAGAGCACTGTGTTCACCGATACACTTTCAGGTAGAGTCAGCCGCGTGTGCTTACAAAACCAGTAAATGGAGGTGAAAGGACTTGAACCCGTATCTCTGTCCTCTGTCCTCTTATAATTCCTGCTCGCTTGGTGACTTTATTTAGCCACATTCAGTGAGTAAGTGATCCCCGAAGACCACAAGTATCCTTCGTCTGGGCCTGTTGTCGACAGAAAAGTGTACTTGGTTCTTTGCACACCACCATGTTTGAGGGACATCGGTGTGTTCACTGCTGATAGGTGGAGGGACAAACATAAAGGAACACCTATTTCTGGACAGGAGCATTTGGAAATAAGAGTGTGTAGTGGAGTGAAGTGTTTATTTGAGGGTCCAAACGTCCCTCTTTAGATGGTTATTACTTCTTTACATTCGTGAACATCATAAAAAGCAATGATTTTAAAAGCGCAGACGCCTATTATTACAGCAATTCATTTGTTGAGGTGGGAGGAAATGAGAAGGAAGTTGCTGCACCACGAAATCTATGCCTGAGCACTGCTGAAACAAAACAAAAAGAATTCACGGTGGCTAGATTGGGCTATTTTCTACTGACTCTCTCTGGGGACTCAAACAGAATCCATTTGTTTGTTTGTTTCTCAGTTTCACTTGTATAGGGTACCTGTCCCTGCCCCTTCAGCTTGTAGTTTGTCTGTGTCCTTGGATCTCAAGTGAGTCTCCAGAAAGGGAGCACGTAGGTGGTCTTGAGTTTTCATCAGTTCTTCTAACCCTGTGTCTTTTGATTGGAGCACTCAAAGCCTGTACTTTTATTCTGATATTTGAGAGCAGTGCTCTTACATCAGTTTGAAATTTTCTTTGTTCTCATTAATATAAAATCACATGCAGAACATTATGTTTTCCAGTCTACCCTCTTCAGCTAGTCCCCCCCAAATCCCAGTTACAGTCGCTGTCCGTCAGCATGTACTAAGATGCTGTAGAATCACTACATGTCTTCTCTGTGTTGTACAGCCCTACCAATGACCCCCCACACTACACATTAAACATGCTAATCCTAATGTCCCCATTCTTTTTCCTCGCCCTTATTACTCCCTTCCCACAAACGCTACCCAGTCACTTTCTCTTTGGTAACTGTTAGTCCACCCTCGGGTACTGTGAGTCTGCTGATGTCTTTTCCTTCAGTTTTTCTTTGTTATCATACTCCACACATGAGTGAAATCATTTGGTAAATGTATTTCTCTGCCTGGCCTGTTTGACTGAGCATAATACCCTCTACCTCCATCCACGTTATTGCAAATGATAGGATTTGTTTTCTTCTTATGGCTGCTTACTGCACTTTTTAAACTGGATTTCATTCTTCTTTTTTGTTTGTAGTTTCGCTATGTGCTTTCACCATTGCTCTCCTGGTAATGAGCAGTAGCTTTGTGTTAGTCGATATGTACCTATATCTATCTATCTGTCTGTCTATCTATTTATCAATCAATCAATCAACTTTTTGTCTGCCCATCTTTCCTTGTGTACAGAACAGTTAACCACATATCCTGTATCACTTTCCTACACTATGCTTCAAAAAATCCTGCAAAGTATCTAGGCTGTAGAGAGAGCACTGGGTTCACCGAGACCCTTGCAGGACGAGACGGCCACGTGTACCTACAAAACCAGGAAATGGTTGTGCCGGAACTTGAACCCGTGTCTCTGTCCTCTGTCCTCTTTCATCTCCTTCTAACTTGCTGTCTGTATTTAGCCACATTCATTGACTAAGTGCTCCCTGAAGACCACAGATATCATTAATAAGGGCCTGTTGTCTACAGAAAAGTAAACTTGTTGCTTTGCTCACCACCATGTTTGAAGGACATCAGCGTGATCACCGCCGATAGGACGGAGGGTCAAATAGAAAGGAACACCAATTTCTAGACAGAGGCAGTTGGGAGCCAAGAGTGTATTGTGGAGTGACGTGTTTATTTGAGTGTCCAAACTTCCCTCTTTAGGTGGTTATTAGATCTTCTCAATCGTGAACATCATAAAACCCACTGATTTCATTGGCCCAGATGCTTATTATTACAGCAACTCAGTTGTTGAGGTGAGAGAAAATGAGAAGTATGTTGCTGCACCACTATATCTATCGCTGGGAACTGCTGAAACCAAACAAAAAGAATTCACGGTGGTCAGATAGGGCTATTTTCTGCTGACTGTCTCTGGGGACTCAAACAGAATCCATTTGTTTGATAGTTTGTTTTTCAGTTTCACTCGTGTAGGGTACTTGTCCACACACCTTCGGCTTGTAGTTTGTCTGTTGTCCTTGGATCTCAAGTGAGTCCCCTGTAAGTAAGCACGTAGGTGTTTTGAGTTTTTATCCCTTCTTTTAACCCTGTGTCTTTTGTTTGCAGCACTCAGTGCTTGAACTTTTATTCTGATGATTCCGAGCTGTACACTTATTGCACTTAAATAATATTTTATCATTAATCTACAATCACGAGAAGAACATTATTTTTACTATGCTCCCCCCTTCACCAAGTCCCCCCGAAAAACCTCTTCAGTCGCTGTCTATCAGCGTAGTGGAATGCTGTGGATCCCTTCACCAAGTCCGCCCCCACAGACCCGTTACAGTCGCTGTCCATCAGTGAGTAGTAAGATGCTATATGATCTCTACTAGTCTTCTCTGTGTTGTACAGTACTCCCCATGCACACCCGACCCCACGCATTATTCATGCTAATCCCAATTACCACTATTCTTTCTCCCCACACTTATCCCTCCCTTCAGACTCACCCTGCCTAGTCTTTTTCCCTTTGGTAACTTTTAGTCAACTCTCGGAATCTGTGAGAGTGCTTCTTTTTTTTCCTTCAGTTTCTCTTTGTTGTTATACTCCACACATGAGTGAAATCACTTGGTACTTGTCTTTCTCCACCTGGCCTATTTCTCTGAACGTACTACCGTCTAGCTCCATCCACGTCACTGCAAATGGTAGTGTTTGCTTTCTTCTAAAGGCTGCTTACTGCAATTTTAAACTGGATTTCATTCTTCCTTTTTGTTTTTAGATTAGCTATGTTATTCACCATTCAACTCCTATTTATGTACAATAGCTTTGTGTCAATCGATATGTATCTGTATCTATCTGTCTAATGGTCTGTCTATCTATGTATCTATGTATGTAACTATGTATGTATGTATCTATGGATCTACCTTTCTATCTATCTATCTATCTTCCTATCATCTATCTATGATGTCTATCATCTATCGGTCTATGTACCTATCTATCTTTCTTTCATCTGTCGTCTGTCTACCTATCTATCTATGAATCAATCACCTTTTTGTCTGACCATCTATCCTTCTGTACAGAACAGTTAACAACATAGCTTATGTCTCTTTCCTACAATATGCTTCCAGAAATCTTGCAAGGTAGCTAAGCCATAAGGAGAGCACTGTGTTCACCGATACACTTTCAGGTAGAGTCAGCCGCGTGTGCTTATAAAACCAGTAAATGGAGGTGAAAGGACTTGAACCCGTATCTCTGTCCTCTGTCCTCTTATAATTCCTGCTCGCTTGGTGACTTTATTTAGCCACATTCAGTGAGTAAGTGATCCCCGAAGACCACAAGTATCCTTCGTCTGGGCCTGTTGTCGACAGAAAAGTGTACTTGGTTCTTTGCACACCACCATGTTTGAGGGACATCGGTGTGATCACTGCTGATAGGTGGAGGGACAAACATAAAGGAACACCTATTTCTGGACAGGAGCATTTGGAAATAAGAGTGTGTAGTGGAGTGAAGTGTTTATTTGAGGGTCCAAACGTCCCTCTTTAGATGGTTATTACTTCTTTACATTCGTGAACATCATAAAAAGCAATGATTTTAAAAGCGCAGACGCCTATTATTACAGCAATTCATTTGTTGAGGTGGGAGGAAATGAGAAGGAAGTTGCTGCACCACGAAATCTATGCCTGAGCACTGCTGAAACAAAACAAAAAGAATTCACGGTGGCTAGATTGGGCTATTTTCTACTGACTCTCTCTGGGGACTCAAACAGAATCCATTTGTTTGTTTGTTTCTCAGTTTCACTTGTATAGGGTACCTGTCCCTGCCCCTTCAGCTTGTAGTTTGTCTGTGTCCTTGGATCTCAAGTGAGTCTCCAGAAAGGGAGCACGTAGGTGGTCTTGAGTTTTCATCAGTTCTTCTAACCCTGTGTCTTTTGATTGGAGCACTCAAAGCCTGTACTTTTATTCTGATATTTGAGAGCAGTGCTCTTACATCAGTTTGAAATTTTCTTTGTTCTCATTAATATAAAATCACATGCAGAACATTATGTTTTCCAGTCTACCCTCTTCAGCTAGTCCCCCCCAAATCCCAGTTACAGTCGCTGTCCGTCAGCATGTACTAAGATGCTGTAGAATCACTACATGTCTTCTCTGTGTTGTACAGCCCTACCAATGACCCCCCACACTACACATTAAACATGCTAATCCTAATGTCCCCATTCTTTTTCCTCGCCCTTATTACTCCCTTCCCACAAACGCTACCCAGTCACTTTCTCTTTGGTAACTGTTAGTCCACCCTCGGGTACTGTGAGTCTGCTGATGTCTTTTCCTTCAGTTTTTCTTTGTTATCATACTCCACACATGAGTGAAATCATTTGGTAAATGTATTTCTCTGCCTGGCCTGTTTGACTGAGCATAATACCCTCTACCTCCATCCACGTTATTGCAAATGATAGGATTTGTTTTCTTCTTATGGCTGCTTACTGCACTTTTTAAACTGGATTTCATTCTTCTTTTTTGTTTGTAGTTTCGCTATGTGCTTTCACCATTGCTCTCCTGGTAATGAGCAGTAGCTTTGTGTTAGTCGATATGTACCTATATCTATCTATCTGTCTGTCTATCTATTTATCAATCAATCAATCAACTTTTTGTCTGCCCATCTGTCCTTGTGTACAGAACAGTTAACCACATATCCTGTATCACTTTCCTACACTATGCTTCAAAAAATCCTGCAAAGTATCTAGGCTGTAGAGAGAGCACTGGGTTCACCGAGACCCTTGCAGGACGAGACGGCCACGTGTACCTACAAAACCAGGAAATGGTTGTGCCGGAACTTGAACCCGTGTCTCTGTCCTCTGTCCTCTTTCATCTCCTTCTAACTTGCTGTCTGTATTTAGCCACATTCATTGACTAAGTGCTCCCTGAAGACCACAAATATCATTAATAAGGGCCTGTTGTCTACAGAAAAGTAAACTTGTTGCTTTGCTCACCACCATGTTTGAAGGACATCAGCGTGATCACCGCCGATAGGACGGAGGGTCAAATAGAAAGGAACACCAATTTCTAGACAGAGGCAGTTGGGAGCCAAGAGTGTATTGTGGAGTGACGTGTTTATTTGAGTGTCCAAACTTCCCTCTTTAGGTGGTTATTAGATCTTCTCAATCGTGAACATCATAAAACCCACTGATTTCATTGGCCCAGATGCTTATTATTACAGCAACTCAGTTGTTGAGGTGAGAGAAAATGAGAAGTATGTTGCTGCACCACTATATCTATCGCTGGGAACTGCTGAAACCAAACAAAAAGAATTCACGGTGGTCAGATAGGGCTATTTTCTGCTGACTGTCTCTGGGGACTCAAACAGAATCCATTTGTTTGATAGTTTGTTTTTCAGTTTCACTCGTGTAGGGTACTTGTCCACACACCTTCGGCTTGTAGTTTGTCTGTTGTCCTTGGATCTCAAGTGAGTCCCCTGTAAGTAAGCACGTAGGTGTTTTGAGTTTTTATCCCTTCTTTTAACCCTGTGTCTTTTGTTTGCAGCACTCAGTGCTTGAACTTTTATTCTGATGATTCCGAGCTGTACACTTATTGCACTTAAATAATATTTTATCATTAATCTACAATCACGAGAAGAACATTATTTTTACTATGCTCCCCCCTTCACCAAGTCCCCCCGAAAAACCTCTTCAGTCGCTGTCTATCAGCGTAGTGGAATGCTGTGGATCCCTTCACCAAGTCCGCCCCCACAGACCCGTTACAGTCGCTGTCCATCAGTGAGTAGTAAGATGCTATATGATCTCTACTAGTCTTCTCTGTGTTGTACAGTACTCCCCATGCACACCCGACCCCACGCATTATTCATGCTAATCCCAATTACCACTATTCTTTCTCCCCACACTTATCCCTCCCTTCAGACTCACCCTGCCTAGTCTTTTTCCCTTTGGTAACTTTTAGTCAACTCTCGGAATCTGTGAGAGTGCTTCTTTTTTTTCCTTCAGTTTCTCTTTGTTGTTATACTCCACACATGAGTGAAATCACTTGGTACTTGTCTTTCTCCACCTGGCCTATTTCTCTGAACGTACTACCGTCTAGCTCCATCCACGTCACTGCAAATGGTAGTGTTTGCTTTCTTCTAAAGGCTGCTTACTGCAATTTTAAACTGGATTTCATTCTTCCTTTTTGTTTTTAGATTAGCTATGTTATTCACCATTCAACTCCTATTTATGTACAATAGCTTTGTGTCAATCGATATGTATCTGTATCTATCTGTCTAATGGTCTGTCTATCTATGTATCTATGTATGTAACTATGTATGTATGTATCTATGGATCTACCTTTCTATCTATCTATCTATCTTCCTATCATCTATCTATGATGTCTATCATCTATCGGTCTATGTACCTATCTATCTTTCTTTCATCTGTCGTCTGTCTACCTATCTATCTATGAATCAATCACCTTTTTGTCTGACCATCTATCCTTCTGTACAGAACAGTTAACAACATAGCTTATGTCTCTTTCCTACAATATGCTTCCAGAAATCTTGCAAGGTAGCTAAGCCATAAGGAGAGCACTGTGTTCACCGATACACTTTCAGGTAGAGTCAGCCGCGTGTGCTTATAAAACCAGTAAATGGAGGTGAAAGGACTTGAACCCGTATCTCTGTCCTCTGTCCTCTTATAATTCCTGCTCGCTTGGTGACTTTATTTAGCCACATTCAGTGAGTAAGTGATCCCCGAAGACCACAAGTATCCTTCGTCTGGGCCTGTTGTCGACAGAAAAGTGTACTTGGTTCTTTGCACACCACCATGTTTGAGGGACATCGGTGTGATCACTGCTGATAGGTGGAGGGACAAACATAAAGGAACACCTATTTCTGGACAGGAGCATTTGGAAATAAGAGTGTGTAGTGGAGTGAAGTGTTTATTTGAGGGTCCAAACGTCCCTCTTTAGATGGTTATTACTTCTTTACATTCGTGAACATCATAAAAAGCAATGATTTTAAAAGCGCAGACGCCTATTATTACAGCAATTCATTTGTTGAGGTGGGAGGAAATGAGAAGGAAGTTGCTGCACCACGAAATCTATGCCTGAGCACTGCTGAAACAAAACAAAAAGAATTCACGGTGGCTAGATTGGGCTATTTTCTACTGACTCTCTCTGGGGACTCAAACAGAATCCATTTGTTTGTTTGTTTCTCAGTTTCACTTGTATAGGGTACCTGTCCCTGCCCCTTCAGCTTGTAGTTTGTCTGTGTCCTTGGATCTCAAGTGAGTCTCCAGAAAGGGAGCACGTAGGTGGTCTTGAGTTTTCATCAGTTCTTCTAACCCTGTGTCTTTTGATTGGAGCACTCAAAGCCTGTACTTTTATTCTGATATTTGAGAGCAGTGCTCTTACATCAGTTTGAAATTTTCTTTGTTCTCATTAATATAAAATCACATGCAGAACATTATGTTTTCCAGTCTACCCTCTTCAGCTAGTCCCCCCCAAATCCCAGTTACAGTCGCTGTCCGTCAGCATGTACTAAGATGCTGTAGAATCACTACATGTCTTCTCTGTGTTGTACAGCCCTACCAATGACCCCCCACACTACACATTAAACATGCTAATCCTAATGTCCCCATTCTTTTTACTCGCCCTTATTACTCCCTTCCCACAAACGCTACCCAGTCACTTTCTCTTTGGTAACTGTTAGTCCACCCTCGGGTACTGTGAGTCTGCTGATGTCTTTTCCTTCAGTTTTTCTTTGTTATCATACTCCACACATGAGTGAAATCATTTGGTAAATGTATTTCTCTGCCTGGCCTGTTTGACTGAGCATAATACCCTCTACCTCCATCCACGTTATTGCAAATGATAGGATTTGTTTTCTTCTTATGGCTGCTTACTGCACTTTTTAAACTGGATTTCATTCTTCTTTTTTGTTTGTAGTTTCGCTATGTGCTTTCACCATTGCTCTCCTGGTAATGAGCAGTAGCTTTGTGTTAGTCGATATGTACCTATATCTATCTATCTGTCTGTCTATCTATTTATCAATCAATCAATCAACTTTTTGTCTGCCCATCTGTCCTTGTGTACAGAACAGTTAACCACATATCCTGTATCACTTTCCTACACTATGCTTCAAAAAATCCTGCAAAGTATCTAGGCTGTAGAGAGAGCACTGGGTTCACCGAGACCCTTGCAGGACGAGACGGCCACGTGTACCTACAAAACCAGGAAATGGTTGTGCCGGAACTTGAACCCGTGTCTCTGTCCTCTGTCCTCTTTCATCTCCTTCTAACTTGCTGTCTGTATTTAGCCACATTCATTGACTAAGTGCTCCCTGAAGACCACAAATATCATTAATAAGGGCCTGTTGTCTACAGAAAAGTAAACTTGTTGCTTTGCTCACCACCATGTTTGAAGGACATCAGCGTGATCACCGCCGATAGGACGGAGGGTCAAATAGAAAGGAACACCAATTTCTAGACAGAGGCAGTTGGGAGCCAAGAGTGTATTGTGGAGTGACGTGTTTATTTGAGTGTCCAAACTTCCCTCTTTAGGTGGTTATTAGATCTTCTCAATCGTGAACATCATAAAACCCACTGATTTCATTGGCCCAGATGCTTATTATTACAGCAACTCAGTTGTTGAGGTGAGAGAAAATGAGAAGTATGTTGCTGCACCACTATATCTATCGCTGGGAACTGCTGAAACCAAACAAAAAGAATTCACGGTGGTCAGATAGGGCTATTTTCTGCTGACTGTCTCTGGGGACTCAAACAGAATCCATTTGTTTGATAGTTTGTTTTTCAGTTTCACTCGTGTAGGGTACTTGTCCACACACCTTCGGCTTGTAGTTTGTCTGTTGTCCTTGGATCTCAAGTGAGTCCCCTGTAAGTAAGCACGTAGGTGTTTTGAGTTTTTATCCCTTCTTTTAACCCTGTGTCTTTTGTTTGCAGCACTCAGTGCTTGAACTTTTATTCTGATGATTCCGAGCTGTACACTTATTGCACTTAAATAATATTTTATCATTAATCTACAATCACGAGAAGAACATTATTTTTACTATGCTCCCCCCTTCACCAAGTCCCCCCGAAAAACCTCTTCAGTCGCTGTCTATCAGCGTAGTGGAATGCTGTGGATCCCTTCACCAAGTCCGCCCCCACAGACCCGTTACAGTCGCTGTCCATCAGTGAGTAGTAAGATGCTATATGATCTCTACTAGTCTTCTCTGTGTTGTACAGTACTCCCCATGCACACCCGACCCCACGCATTATTCATGCTAATCCCAATTACCACTATTCTTTCTCCCCACACTTATCCCTCCCTTCAGACTCACCCTGCCTAGTCTTTTTCCCTTTGGTAACTTTTAGTCAACTCTCGGAATCTGTGAGAGTGCTTCTTTTTTTTCCTTCAGTTTCTCTTTGTTGTTATACTCCACACATGAGTGAAATCACTTGGTACTTGTCTTTCTCCACCTGGCCTATTTCTCTGAACGTACTACCGTCTAGCTCCATCCACGTCACTGCAAATGGTAGTGTTTGCTTTCTTCTAAAGGCTGCTTACTGCAATTTTAAACTGGATTTCATTCTTCCTTTTTGTTTTTAGATTAGCTATGTTATTCACCATTCAACTCCTATTTATGTACAATAGCTTTGTGTCAATCGATATGTATCTGTATCTATCTGTCTAATGGTCTGTCTATCTATGTATCTATGTATGTAAGTATGTATGTATGTATCTATGGATCTACCTTTCTATCTATCTATCTATCTTCCTATCATCTATCTATGATGTCTATCATCCATCGGTCTATGTACCTATCTATCTTTCTTTCATCTGTCGTCTCTCTACCTATCTATCTATGAATCAATCACCTTTTTGTCTGCCCATCTATCATTCTGTACAGAACAGTTAACAACATAGCTTATGTCTCTTTCCTACAATATGCTTCCAGAAATCTTGCAAGGTAGCTAAGCCATAAGGAGAGCACTGTGTTCACCGATACACTTTCAGGTAGAGTCAGCCGCGTGTGCTTATAAAACCAGTAAATGGAGGTGAAAGGACTTGAACCCGTATCTCTGTCCTCTGTCCTCTTATAATTCCTGCTCGCTTGGTGACTTTATTTAGCCACATTCAGTGAGTAAGTGATCCCCGAAGACCACAAGTATCCTTCGTCTGGGCCTGTTGTCGACAGAAAAGTGTACTTGGTTCTTTGCACACCACCATGTTTGAGGGACATCGGTGTGATCACTGCTGATAGGTGGAGGGACAAACATAAAGGAACACCTATTTCTGGACAGGAGCATTTGGAAATAAGAGTGTGTAGTGGAGTGAAGTGTTTATTTGAGGGTCCAAACGTCCCTCTTTAGATGGTTATTACTTCTTTACATTCGTGAACATCATAAAAAGCAATGATTTTAAAAGCGCAGACGCCTATTATTACAGCAATTCATTTGTTGAGGTGGGAGGAAATGAGAAGGAAGTTGCTGCACCACGAAATCTATGCCTGAGCACTGCTGAAACAAAACAAAAAGAATTCACGGTGGCTAGATTGGGCTATTTTCTACTGACTCTCTCTGGGGACTCAAACAGAATCCATTTGTTTGTTTGTTTCTCAGTTTCACTTGTATAGGGTACCTGTCCCTGCCCCTTCAGCTTGTAGTTTGTCTGTGTCCTTGGATCTCAAGTGAGTCTCCAGAAAGGGAGCACGTAGGTGGTCTTGAGTTTTCATCAGTTCTTCTAACCCTGTGTCTTTTGATTGGAGCACTCAAAGCCTGTACTTTTATTCTGATATTTGAGAGCAGTGCTCTTACATCAGTTTGAAATTTTCTTTGTTCTCATTAATATAAAATCACATGCAGAACATTATGTTTTCCAGTCTACCCTCTTCAGCTAGTCCCCCCCAAATCCCAGTTACAGTCGCTGTCCGTCAGCATGTACTAAGATGCTGTAGAATCACTACATGTCTTCTCTGTGTTGTACAGCCCTACCAATGACCCCCCACACTACACATTAAACATGCTAATCCTAATGTCCCCATTCTTTTTCCTCGCCCTTATTACTCCCTTCCCACAAACGCTACCCAGTCACTTTCTCTTTGGTAACTGTTAGTCCACCCTCGGGTACTGTGAGTCTGCTGATGTCTTTTCCTTCAGTTTTTCTTTGTTATCATACTCCACACATGAGTGAAATCATTTGGTAAATGTATTTCTCTGCCTGGCCTGTTTGACTGAGCATAATACCCTCTACCTCCATCCACGTTATTGCAAATGATAGGATTTGTTTTCTTCTTATGGCTGCTTACTGCACTTTTTAAACTGGATTTCATTCTTCTTTTTTGTTTGTAGTTTCGCTATGTGCTTTCACCATTGCTCTCCTGGTAATGAGCAGTAGCTTTGTGTTAGTCGATATGTACCTATATCTATCTATCTGTCTGTCTATCTATTTATCAATCAATCAATCAATCAACTTTTTGTCTGCCCATCTGTCCTTGTGTACAGAACAGTTAACCACATATCCTGTATCACTTTCCTACACTATGCTTCAAAAAATCCTGCAAAGTATCTAGGCTGTAGAGAGAGCACTGGGTTCACCGAGACCCTTGCAGGACGAGACGGCCACGTGTACCTACAAAACCAGGAAATGGTTGTGCCGGAACTTGAACCCGTGTCTCTGTCCTCTGTCCTCTTTCATCTCCTTCTAACTTGCTGTCTGTATTTAGCCACATTCATTGACTAAGTGCTCCCTGAAGACCACAAATATCATTAATAAGGGCCTGTTGTCTACAGAAAAGTAAACTTGTTGCTTTGCTCACCACCATGTTTGAAGGACATCAGCGTGATCACCGCCGATAGGACGGAGGGTCAAATAGAAAGGAACACCAATTTCTAGACAGAGGCAGTTGGGAGCCAAGAGTGTATTGTGGAGTGACGTGTTTATTTGAGTGTCCAAACTTCCCTCTTTAGGTGGTTATTAGATCTTCTCAATCGTGAACATCATAAAACCCACTGATTTCATTGGCCCAGATGCTTATTATTACAGCAACTCAGTTGTTGAGGTGAGAGAAAATGAGAAGTATGTTGCTGCACCACTATATCTATCGCTGGGAACTGCTGAAACCAAACAAAAAGAATTCACGGTGGTCAGATAGGGCTATTTTCTGCTGACTGTCTCTGGGGACTCAAACAGAATCCATTTGTTTGATAGTTTGTTTTTCAGTTTCACTCGTGTAGGGTACTTGTCCACACACCTTCGGCTTGTAGTTTGTCTGTTGTCCTTGGATCTCAAGTGAGTCCCCTGTAAGTAAGCACGTAGGTGTTTTGAGTTTTTATCCCTTCTTTTAACCCTGTGTCTTTTGTTTGCAGCACTCAGTGCTTGAACTTTTATTCTGATGATTCCGAGCTGTACACTTATTGCACTTAAATAATATTTTATCATTAATCTACAATCACGAGAAGAACATTATTTTTACTATGCTCCCCCCTTCACCAAGTCCCCCCGAAAAACCTCTTCAGTCGCTGTCTATCAGCGTAGTGGAATGCTGTGGATCCCTTCACCAAGTCCGCCCCCACAGACCCGTTACAGTCGCTGTCCATCAGTGAGTAGTAAGATGCTATATGATCTCTACTATTCTTCTCTGTGTTGTACAGTACTCCCCATGCACACCCGACCCCACGCATTATTCATGCTAATCCCAATTACCACTATTCTTTCTCCCCACACTTATCCCTCCCTTCAGACTCACCCTGCCTAGTCTTTTTCCCTTTGGTAACTTTTAGTCAACTCTCGGAATCTGTGAGAGTGCTTCTTTTTTTTCCTTCAGTTTCTCTTTGTTGTTATACTCCACACATGAGTGAAATCACTTGGTACTTGTCTTTCTCCACCTGGCCTATTTCTCTGAACGTACTACCGTCTAGCTCCATCCACGTCACTGCAAATGGTAGTGTTTGCTTTCTTCTAAAGGCTGCTTACTGCAATTTTAAACTGGATTTCATTCTTCCTTTTTGTTTGTAGATTAGCTATGTTATTCACCATTCAACTCCTATTTATGTACAATAGCTTTGTGTCAATCGATATGTATCTGTATCTATCTGTCTAACGGTCTGTCTATCTATGTATCTATGTATGTAAGTATGTATGTATGTATCTATGGATCTACCTTTCTATCTATCTATCTATCTTCCTATCATCTATCTATGATGTCTATCATCTATCGGTCTATGTACCTATCTATCTTTCTTTCATCTGTCGTCTGTCTACCTATCTATCTATGAATCAATCACCTTTTTGTCTGCCCATCTATCCTTCTGTACAGAACAGTTAACAACATAGCTTATGTCTCTTTCCTACAATATGCTTCCAGAAATCTTGCAAGGTAGCTAAGCCATAAGGAGAGCACTGTGTTCACCGATACACTTTCAGGTAGAGTCAGCCGCGTGTGCTTACAAAACCAGTAAATGGAGGTGAAAGGACTTGAACCCGTATCTCTGTCCTCTGTCCTCTTATAATTCCTGCTCGCTTGGTGACTTTATTTAGCCACATTCAGTGAGTAAGTGATCCCCGAAGACCACAAGTATCCTTCGTCTGGGCCTGTTGTCGACAGAAAAGTGTACTTGGTTCTTTGCACACCACCATGTTTGAGGGACATCGGTGTGATCACTGCTGATAGGTGGAGGGACAAACATAAAGGAACACCTATTTCTGGACAGGAGCATTTGGAAATAAGAGTGTGTAGTGGAGTGAAGTGTTTATTTGAGGGTCCAAACGTCCCTCTTTAGATGGTTATTACTTCTTTACATTCGTGAACATCATAAAAAGCAATGATTTTAAAAGCGCAGACGCCTATTATTACAGCAATTCATTTGTTGAGGTGGGAGGAAATGAGAAGGAAGTTGCTGCACCACGAAATCTATGCCTGAGCACTGCTGAAACAAAACAAAAAGAATTCACGGTGGCTAGATTGGGCTATTTTCTACTGACTCTCTCTGGGGACTCAAACAGAATCCATTTGTTTGTTTGTTTCTCAGTTTCACTTGTATAGGGTACCTGTCCCTGCCCCTTCAGCTTGTAGTTTGTCTGTGTCCTTGGATCTCAAGTGAGTCTCCAGAAAGGGAGCACGTAGGTGGTCTTGAGTTTTCATCAGTTCTTCTAACCCTGTGTCTTTTGATTGGAGCACTCAAAGCCTGTACGTTTATTCTGATATTTGAGAGCAGTGCTCTTACATCAGTTTGAAATTTTCTTTGTTCTCATTAATATAAAATCACATGCAGAACATTATGTTTTCCAGTCTACCCTCTTCAGCTAGTCCCCCCCAAATCCCAGTTACAGTCGCTGTCCGTCAGCATGTACTAAGATGCTGTAGAATCACTACATGTCTTCTCTGTGTTGTACAGCCCTACCAATGACCCCCCACACTACACATTAAACATGCTAATCCTAATGTCCCCATTCTTTTTCCTCGCCCTTATTACTCCCTTCCCACAAACGCTACCCAGTCACTTTCTCTTTGGTAACTGTTAGTCCACCCTCGGGTACTGTGAGTCTGCTGATGTCTTTTCCTTCAGTTTTTCTTTGTTATCATACTCCACACATGAGTGAAATCATTTGGTAAATGTACTTCTCCGCCTGGCCTGTTTGACTGAGCATAATACCCTCTACCTCCATCCACGTTATTGCAAATGATAGGATTTGTTTTCTTCTTATGGCTGCTTACTGCACTTTTTAAACTGGATTTCATTCTTCTTTTTTGTTTGTAGTTTCACTATGTGCTTTCACCATTGCTCTCCTGGTAATGAGCAGTAGCTTTGTGTTAGTCGATATGTACCTATATCTATCTATCTGTCTGTCTATCTATTTATCAATCAATCAATCAACTTTTTGTCTGCCCATCTGTCCTTGTGTACAGAACAGTTAACCACATATCCTGTATCACTTTCCTACACTATGCTTCAAAAAATCCTGCAAAGTATCTAGGCTGTAGAGAGAGCACTGGGTTCACCGAGACCCTTGCAGGACGAGACGGCCACGTGTACCTACAAAACCAGGAAATGGTTGTGCCGGAACTTGAACCCGTGTCTCTGTCCTCTGTCCTCTTTCATCTCCTTCTAACTTGCTGTCTGTATTTAGCCACATTCATTGACTAAGTGCTCCCTGAAGACCACAAATATCATTAATAAGGGCCTGTTGTCTACAGAAAAGTAAACTTGTTGCTTTGCTCACCACCATGTTTGAAGGACATCAGCGTGATCACCGCCGATAGGACGGAGGGTCAAATAGAAAGGAACGCCAATTTCTAGACAGAGGCAGTTGGGAGCCAAGAGTGTATTGTGGAGTGACGTGTTTATTTGAGTGTCCAAACTTCCCTCTTTAGGTGGTTATTAGATCTTCTCAATCGTGAACATCATAAAACCCACTGATTTCATTGGCCCAGATGCTTATTATTACAGCAACTCAGTTGTTGAGGTGAGAGAAAATGAGAAGTATGTTGCTGCACCACTATATCTATCGCTGGGAACTGCTGAAACCAAACAAAAAGAATTCACGGTGGTCAGATAGGGCTATTTTCTGCTGACTGTCTCTGGGGACTCAAACAGAATCCATTTGTTTGATAGTTTGTTTTTCAGTTTCACTCGTGTAGGGTACTTGTCCACACACCTTCGGCTTGTAGTTTGTCTGTTGTCCTTGGATCTCAAGTGAGTCCCCTGTAAGTAAGCACGTAGGTGTTTTGAGTTTTTATCCCTTCTTTTAACCCTGTGTCTTTTGTTTGCAGCACTCAGTGCTTGAACTTTTATTCTGATGATTCCGAGCTGTACACTTATTGCACTTAAATAATATTTTATCATTAATCTACAATCACGAGAAGAACATTATTTTTACTATGCTCCCCCCTTCACCAAGTCCCCCCGAAAAACCTCTTCAGTCGCTGTCTATCAGCGTAGTGGAATGCTGTGGATCCCTTCACCAAGTCCGCCCCCACAGACCCGTTACAGTCGCTGTCCATCAGTGAGTAGTAAGATGCTATATGATCTCTACTAGTCTTCTCTGTGTTGTACAGTACTCCCCATGCACACCCGACCCCACGCATTATTCATGCTAATCCCAATTACCACTATTCTTTCTCCCCACACTTATCCCTCCCTTCAGACTCACCCTGCCTAGTCTTTTTCCCTTTGGTAACTTTTAGTCAACTCTCGGAATCTGTGAGAGTGCTTCTTTTTTTTCCTTCAGTTTCTCTTTGTTGTTATACTCCACACATGAGTGAAATCACTTGGTACTTGTCTTTCTCCACCTGGCCTATTTCTCTGAACGTACTACCGTCTAGCTCCATCCACGTCACTGCAAATGGTAGTGTTTGCTTTCTTCTAAAGGCTGCTTACTGCAATTTTAAACTGGATTTCATTCTTCCTTTTTGTTTGTAGATTAGCTATGTTATTCACCATTCAACTCCTATTTATGTACAATAGCTTTGTGTCAATCGATATGTATCTGTATCTATCTGTCTAACGGTCTGTCTATCTATGTATCTATGTATGTAAGTATGTATGTATGTATCTATGGATCTACCTTTCTATCTATCTGTCTATCTTACTATCATCTATCTATGATGTCTATCATCTATCGGTCTATGTACCTATCTTTCTTTCTTTCATCTGTCGTCTGTCTACCTATCTATCTATGAATCAATCACCTTTTTGTCTGCCCATCTATCCTTCTGTACAGAACAGTTAACAACATAGCTTATGTCTCTTTCCTACAATATGCTTCCAGAAATCTTGCAAGGTAGCTAAGCCATAAGGAGAGCACTGTGTTCACCGATACACTTTCAGGTAGAGTCAGCCGCGTGTGCTTACAAAACCAGTAAATGGAGGTGAAAGGACTTGAACCCGTATCTCTGTCCTCTGTCCTCTTATAATTCCTGCTCGCTTGGTGACTTTATTTAGCCACATTCAGTGAGTAAGTGATCCCCGAAGACCACAAGTATCCTTCGTCTGGGCCTGTTGTCGACAGAAAAATGTACTTGGTTCTTTGCACACCACCATGTTTGAGGGACATTGGTGTGATCACTGCTGATAGGTGGAGGGACAAACATAAAGGAACACCTATTTCTGGACAGGAGCATTTGGAAATAAGAGTGTGTAGTGGAGTGAAGTGTTTATTTGAGGGTCCAAACGTCCCTCTTTAGATGGTTATTACTTCTTTACATTCGTGAACATCATAAAAAGCAATGATTTTAAAAGAGCAGACGCCTATTATTACAGCAATTCATTTGTTGAGGTGGGAGGAAATGAGAAGGAAGTTGCTGCACCACGAAATCTATGCCTGAGCACTGCTGAAACAAAACAAAAAGAATTCACGGTGGCTAGATTGGGCTATTTTCTACTGACTCTCTCTGGGGACTCAAACAGAATCCATTTGTTTGTTTGTTTCTCAGTTTCACTTGTATAGGGTACCTGTCCCTGCCCCTTCAGCTTGTAGTTTGTCTGTGTCCTTGGATCTCAAGTGAGTCTCCAGAAAGGGAGCACGTAGGTGGTCTTGAGTTTTCATCAGTTCTTCTAACCCTGTGTCTTTTGATTGGAGCACTCAAAGCCTGTACTTTTATTCTGATATTTGAGAGCAGTGCTCTTACATCAGTTTGAAATTTTCTTTGTTCTCATTAATATAAAATCACATGCAGAACATTATGTTTTCCAGTCTACCCTCTTCAGCTAGTCCCCCCCAAATCCCAGTTACAGTCGCTGTCCGTCAGCATGTACTAAGATGCTGTAGAATCACTACATGTCTTCTCTGTGTTGTACAGCCCTACCAATGACCCCCCACACTACACATTAAACATGCTAATCCTAATGTCCCCATTCTTTTTCCTCGCCCTTATTACTCCCTTCCCACAAACGCTACCCAGTCACTTTCTCTTTGGTAACTGTTAGTCCACCCTCGGGTACTGTGAGTCTGCTGATGTCTTTTCCTTCAGTTTTTCTTTGTTATCATACTCCACACATGAGTGAAATCATTTGGTAAATGTATTTCTCTGCCTGGCCTGTTTGACTGAGCATAATACCCTCTACCTCCATCCACGTTATTGCAAATGATAGGATTTGTTTTCTTCTTATGGCTGCTTACTGCACTTTTTAAACTGGATTTCATTCTTCTTTTTTGTTTGTAGTTTCGCTATGTGCTTTCACCATTGCTCTCCTGGTAATGAGCAGTAGCTTTGTGTTAGTCGATATGTACCTATATCTATCTATCTGTCTGTCTATCTATTTATCAATCAATCAATCAACTTTTTGTCTGCCCATCTGTCCTTGTGTACAGAACAGTTAACCACATATCCTGTATCACTTTCCTACACTATGCTTCAAAAAATCCTGCAAAGTATCTAGGCTGTAGAGAGAGCACTGGGTTCACCGAGACCCTTGCAGGACGAGACGGCCACGTGTACCTACAAAACCAGGAAATGGTTGTGCCGGAACTTGAACCCGTGTCTCTGTCCTCTGTCCTCTTTCATCTCCTTCTAACTTGCTGTCTGTATTTAGCCACATTCATTGACTAAGTGCTCCCTGAAGACCACAAATATCATTAATAAGGGCCTGTTGTCTACAGAAAAGTAAACTTGTTGCTTTGCTCACCACCATGTTTGAAGGACATCAGCGTGATCACCGCCGATAGGACGGAGGGTCAAATAGAAAGGAACGCCAATTTCTAGACAGAGGCAGTTGGGAGCCAAGAGTGTATTGTGGAGTGACGTGTTTATTTGAGTGTCCAAACTTCCCTCTTTAGGTGGTTATTAGATCTTCTCAATCGTGAACATCATAAAACCCACTGATTTCATTGGCCCAGATGCTTATTATTACAGCAACTCAGTTGTTGAGGTGAGAGAAAATGAGAAGTATGTTGCTGCACCACTATATCTATCGCTGGGAACTGCTGAAACCAAACAAAAAGAATTCACGGTGGTCAGATAGGGCTATTTTCTGCTGACTGTCTCTGGGGACTCAAACAGAATCCATTTGTTTGATAGTTTGTTTTTCAGTTTCACTCGTGTAGGGTACTTGTCCACACACCTTCGGCTTGTAGTTTGTCTGTTGTCCTTGGATCTCAAGTGAGTCCCCTGTAAGTAAGCACGTAGGTGTTTTGAGTTTTTATCCCTTCTTTTAACCCTGTGTCTTTTGTTTGCAGCACTCAGTGCTTGAACTTTTATTCTGATGATTCCGAGCTGTACACTTATTGCACTTAAATAATATTTTATCATTAATCTACAATCACGAGAAGAACATTATTTTTACTATGCTCCCCCCTTCACCAAGTCCCCCCGAAAAACCTCTTCAGTCGCTGTCTATCAGCGTAGTGGAATGCTGTGGATCCCTTCACCAAGTCCGCCCCCACAGACCCGTTACAGTCGCTGTCCATCAGTGAGTAGTAAGATGCTATATGATCTCTACTAGTCTTCTCTGTGTTGTACAGTACTCCCCATGCACACCAGACCCCACGCATTATTCATGCTAATCCCAATTACCACTATTCTTTCTCCCCACACTTATCCCTCCCTTCAGACTCACCCTGCCTAGTCTTTTTCCCTTTGGTAACTTTTAGTCAACTCTCGGAATCTGTGAGAGTGCTTCTTTTTTTTCCTTCAGTTTCTCTTTGTTGTTATACTCCACACATGAGTGAAATCACTTGGTACTTGTCTTTCTCCACCTGGCCTATTTCTCTGAACGTACTACCGTCTAGCTCCATCCACGTCACTGCAAATGGTAGTGTTTGCTTTCTTCTAAAGGCTGCTTACTGCAATTTTAAACTGGATTTCATTCTTCCTTTTTGTTTGTAGATTAGCTATGTTATTCACCATTCAACTCTTATTTATGTACAATAGCTTTGTGTCAATCGATATGTATCTGTATCTATCTGTCTAACGGTCTGTCTATCTATGTATCTATGTATGTAAGTATGTATGTATGTATCTATGGATCTACCTTTCTATCTATCTATCTATCTTCCTATCATCTATCTATGATGTCTATCATCTATCGGTCTATGTACCTATCTATCTTTCTTTCATCTGTCGTCTGTCTACCTATCTATCTATGAATCAATCACCTTTTTGTCTGCCCATCTATCCTTCTGTACAGAACAGTTAACAACATAGCTTATGTCTCTTTCCTACAATATGCTTCCAGAAATCTTGCAAGGTAGCTAAGCCATAAGGAGAGCACTGTGTTCACCGATACACTTTCAGGTAGAGTCAGCCGCGTGTGCTTACAAAACCAGTAAATGGAGGTGAAAGGACTTGAACCCGTATCTCTGTCCTCTGTCCTCTTATACTTCCTGCTCGCTTGGTGACTTTATTTAGCCACATTCAGTGAGTAAGTGATCCCCGAAGACCACAAGTATCCTTCGTCTGGGCCTGTTGTCGACAGAAAAGTGTACTTGGTTCTTTGCACACCACCATGTTTGAGGGACATCGGTGTGATCACTGCTGATAGGTGGAGGGACAAACATAAAGGAACACCTATTTCTGGACAGGAGCATTTGGAAATAAGAGTGTGTAGTGGAGTGAAGTGTTTATTTGAGGGTCCAAACGTCCCTCTTTAGATGGTTATTACTTCTTTACATTCGTGAACATCATAAAAAGCAATGATTTTAAAAGCGCAGACGCCTATTATTACAGCAATTCATTTGTTGAGGTGGGAGGAAATGAGAAGGAAGTTGCTGCACCACGAAATCTATGCCTGAGCACTGCTGAAACAAAACAAAAAGAATTCACGGTGGCTAGATTGGGCTATTTTCTACTGACTCTCTCTGGGGACTCAAACAGAATCCATTTGTTTGTTTGTTTCTCAGTTTCACTTGTATAGGGTACCTGTCCCTGCCCCTTCAGCTTGTAGTTTGTCTGTGTCCTTGGATCTCAAGTGAGTCTCCAGAAAGGGAGCACGTAGGTGGTCTTGAGTTTTCATCAGTTCTTCTAACCCTGTGTCTTTTGATTGGAGCACTCAAAGCCTGTACTTTTATTCTGATATTTGAGAGCAGTGCTCTTACATCAGTTTGAAATTTTCTTTGTTCTCATTAATATAAAATCACATGCAGAACATTATGTTTTCCAGTCTACCCTCTTCAGCTAGTCCCCCCCAAATCCCAGTTACAGTCGCTGTCCGTCAGCATGTACTAAGATGCTGTAGAATCACTACATGTCTTCTCTGTGTTGTACAGCCCTACCAATGACCCCCCACACTACACATTAAACATGCTAATCCTAATGTCCCCATTCTTTTTCCTCGCCCTTATTACTCCCTTCCCACAAACGCTACCCAGTCACTTTCTCTTTGGTAACTGTTAGTCCACCCTCGGGTACTGTGAGTCTGCTGATGTCTTTTCCTTCAGTTTTTCTTTGTTATCATACTCCACACATGAGTGAAATCATTTGGTAAATGTATTTCTCTGCCTGGCCTGTTTGACTGAGCATAATACCCTCTACCTCCATCCACGTTATTGCAAATGATAGGATTTGTTTTCTTCTTATGGCTGCTTACTGCACTTTTTAAACTGGATTTCATTCTTCTTTTTTGTTTGTAGTTTCGCTATGTGCTTTCACCATTGCTCTCCTGGTAATGAGCAGTAGCTTTGTGTTAGTCGATATGTACCTATATCTATCTATCTGTCTGTCTATCTATTTATCAATCAATCAATCAACTTTTTGTCTGCCCATCTGTCCTTGTGTACAGAACAGTTAACCACATATCCTGTATCACTTTCCTACACTATGCTTCAAAAAATCCTGCAAAGTATCTAGGCTGTAGAGAGAGCACTGGGTTCACCGAGACCCTTGCAGGACGAGACGGCCACGTGTACCTACAAAACCAGGAAATGGTTGTGCCGGAACTTGAACCCGTGTCTCTGTCCTCTGTCCTCTTTCATCTCCTTCTAACTTGCTGTCTGTATTTAGCCACATTCATTGACTAAGTGCTCCCTGAAGACCACAAATATCATTAATAAGGGCCTGTTGTCTACAGAAAAGTAAACTTGTTGCTTTGCTCACCACCATGTTTGAAGGACATCAGCGTGATCACCGCCGATAGGACGGAGGGTCAAATAGAAAGGAACGCCAATTTCTAGACAGAGGCAGTTGGGAGCCAAGAGTGTATTGTGGAGTGACGTGTTTATTTGAGTGTCCAAACTTCCCTCTTTAGGTGGTTATTAGATCTTCTCAATCGTGAACATCATAAAACCCACTGATTTCATTGGCCCAGATGCTTATTATTACAGCAACTCAGTTGTTGAGGTGAGAGAAAATGAGAAGTATGTTGCTGCACCACTATATCTATCGCTGGGAACTGCTGAAACCAAACAAAAAGAATTCACGGTGGTCAGATAGGGCTATTTTCTGCTGACTGTCTCTGGGGACTCAAACAGAATCCATTTGTTTGATAGTTTGTTTTTCAGTTTCACTCGTGTAGGGTACTTGTCCACACACCTTCGGCTTGTAGTTTGTCTGTTGTCCTTGGATCTCAAGTGAGTCCCCTGTAAGTAAGCACGTAGGTGTTTTGAGTTTTTATCCCTTCTTTTAACCCTGTGTCTTTTGTTTGCAGCACTCAGTGCTTGAACTTTTATTCTGATGATTCCGAGCTGTACACTTATTGCACTTAAATAATATTTTATCATTAATCTACAATCACGAGAAGAACATTATTTTTACTATGCTCCCCCCTTCACCAAGTCCCCCCGAAAAACCTCTTCAGTCGCTGTCTATCAGCGTAGTGGAATGCTGTGGATCCCTTCACCAAGTCCGCCCCCACAGACCCGTTACAGTCGCTGTCCATCAGTGAGTAGTAAGATGCTATATGATCTCTACTAGTCTTCTCTGTGTTGTACAGTACTCCCCATGCACACCAGACCCCACGCATTATTCATGCTAATCCCAATTACCACTATTCTTTCTCCCCACACTTATCCCTCCCTTCAGACTCACCCTGCCTAGTCTTTTTCCCTTTGGTAACTTTTAGTCAACTCTCGGAATCTGTGAGAGTGCTTCTTTTTTTTCCTTCAGTTTCTCTTTGTTGTTATACTCCACACATGAGTGAAATCACTTGGTACTTGTCTTTCTCCACCTGGCCTATTTCTCTGAACGTACTACCGTCTAGCTCCATCCACGTCACTGCAAATGGTAGTGTTTGCTTTCTTCTAAAGGCTGCTTACTGCAATTTTAAACTGGATTTCATTCTTCCTTTTTGTTTGTAGATTAGCTATGTTATTCACCATTCAACTCTTATTTATGTACAATAGCTTTGTGTCAATCGATATGTATCTGTATCTATCTGTCTAACGGTCTGTCTATCTATGTATCTATGTATGTAAGTATGTATGTATGTATCTATGGATCTACCTTTCTATCTATCTATCTATCTTCCTATCATCTATCTATGATGTCTATCATCTATCGGTCTATGTACCTATCTATCTTTCTTTCATCTGTCGTCTGTCTACCTATCTATCTATGAATCAATCACCTTTTTGTCTGCCCATCTATCCTTCTGTACAGAACAGTTAACAACATAGCTTATGTCTCTTTCCTACAATATGCTTCCAGAAATCTTGCAAGGTAGCTAAGCCATAAGGAGAGCACTGTGTTCACCGATACACTTTCAGGTAGAGTCAGCCGCTTGTGCTTACAAAACCAGTAAATGGAGGTGAAAGGACTTGAACCCGTATCTCTGTCCTCTGTCCTCTTATACTTCCTGCTCGCTTGGTGACTTTATTTAGCCACATTCAGTGAGTAAGTGATCCCCGAAGACCACAAGTATCCTTCGTCTGGGCCTGTTGTCGACAGAAAAGTGTACTTGGTTCTTTGCACACCACCATGTTTGAGGGACATCGGTGTGATCACTGCTGATAGGTGGAGGGACAAACATAAAGGAACACCTATTTCTGGACAGGAGCATTTGGAAATAAGAGTGTGTAGTGGAGTGAAGTGTTTATTTGAGGGTCCAAACGTCCCTCTTTAGATGGTTATTACTTCTTTACATTCGTGAACATCATAAAAAGCAATGATTTTAAAAGCGCAGACGCCTATTATTACAGCAATTCATTTGTTGAGGTGGGAGGAAATGAGAAGGAAGTTGCTGCACCACGAAATCTATGCCTGAGCACTGCTGAAACAAAACAAAAAGAATTCACGGTGGCTAGATTGGGCTATTTTCTACTGACTCTCTCTGGGGACTCAAACAGAATCCATTTGTTTGTTTGTTTCTCAGTTTCACTTGTATAGGGTACCTGTCCCCGCCCCTTCAGCTTGTAGTTTGTCTGTGTCCTTGGATCTCAAGTGAGTCTCCAGAAAGGGAGCACGTAGGTGGTCTTGAGTTTTCATCAGTTCTTCTAACCCTGTGTCTTTTGATTGGAGCACTCAAAGCCTGTACTTTTATTCTGATATTTGAGAGCAGTGCTCTTACATCAGTTTGAAATTTTCTTTGTTCTCATTAATATAAAATCACATGCAGAACATTATGTTTTCCAGTCTACCCTCTTCAGCTAGTCCCCCCCAAATCCCAGTTACAGTCGCTGTCCGTCAGCATGTACTAAGATGCTGTAGAATCACTACATGTCTTCTCTGTGTTGTACAGCCCTACCAATGACCCCCCACACTACACATTAAACATGCTAATCCTAATGTCCCCATTCTTTTTACTCGCCCTTATTACTCCCTTCCCACAAACGCTACCCAGTCACTTTCTCTTTGGTAACTGTTAGTCCACCCTCGGGTACTGTGAGTCTGCTGATGTCTTTTCCTTCAGTTTTTCTTTGTTATCATACTCCACACATGAGTGAAATCATTTGGTAAATGTATTTCTCTGCCTGGCCTGTTTGACTGAGCATAATACCCTCTACCTCCATCCACGTTATTGCAAATGATAGGATTTGTTTTCTTCTTATGGCTGCTTACTGCACTTTTTAAACTGGATTTCATTCTTCTTTTTTGTTTGTAGTTTCGCTATGTGCTTTCACCATTGCTCTCCTGGTAATGAGCAGTAGCTTTGTGTTAGTCGATATGTACCTATATCTATCTATCTGTCTGTCTATCTATTTATCAATCAATCAATCAACTTTTTGTCTGCCCATCTGTCCTTGTGTACAGAACAGTTAACCACATATCCTGTATCACTTTCCTACACTATGCTTCAAAAAATCCTGCAAAGTATCTAGGCTGTAGAGAGAGCACTGGGTTCACCGAGACCCTTGCAGGACGAGACGGCCACGTGTACCTACAAAACCAGGAAATGGTTGTGCCGGAACTTGAACCCGTGTCTCTGTCCTCTGTCCTCTTTCATCTCCTTCTAACTTGCTGTCTGTATTTAGCCACATTCATTGACTAAGTGCTCCCTGAAGACCACAGATATCATTAATAAGGGCCTGTTGTCTACAGAAAAGTAAACTTGTTGCTTTGCTCACCACCATGTTTGAAGGACATCAGCGTGATCACCGCCGATAGGACGGAGGGTCAAATAGAAAGGAACACCAATTTCTAGACAGAGGCAGTTGGGAGCCAAGAGTGTATTGTGGAGTGACGTGTTTATTTGAGTGTCCAAACTTCCCTCTTTAGGTGGTTATTAGATCTTCTCAATCGTGAACATCATAAAACCCACTGATTTCATTGGCCCAGATGCTTATTATTACAGCAACTCAGTTGTTGAGGTGAGAGAAAATGAGAAGTATGTTGCTGCACCACTATATCTATCGCTGGGAACTGCTGAAACCAAACAAAAAGAATTCACGGTGGTCAGATAGGGCTATTTTCTGCTGACTGTCTCTGGGGACTCAAACAGAATCCATTTGTTTGATAGTTTGTTTTTCAGTTTCACTCGTGTAGGGTACTTGTCCACACACCTTCGGCTTGTAGTTTGTCTGTTGTCCTTGGATCTCAAGTGAGTCCCCTGTAAGTAAGCACGTAGGTGTTTTGAGTTTTTATCCCTTCTTTTAACCCTGTGTCTTTTGTTTGCAGCACTCAGTGCTTGAACTTTTATTCTGATGATTCCGAGCTGTACACTTATTGCACTTAAATAATATTTTATCATTAATCTACAATCACGAGAAGAACATTATTTTTACTATGCTCCCCCCTTCACCAAGTCCCCCCGAAAAACCTCTTCAGTCGCTGTCTATCAGCGTAGTGGAATGCTGTGGATCCCTTCACCAAGTCCGCCCCCACAGACCCGTTACAGTCGCTGTCCATCAGTGAGTAGTAAGATGCTATATGATCTCTACTAGTCTTCTCTGTGTTGTACAGTACTCCCCATGCACACCCGACCCCACGCATTATTCATGCTAATCCCAATTACCACTATTCTTTCTCCCCACACTTATCCCTCCCTTCAGACTCACCCTGCCTAGTCTTTTTCCCTTTGGTAACTTTTAGTCAACTCTCGGAATCTGTGAGAGTGCTTCTTTTTTTTCCTTCAGTTTCTCTTTGTTGTTATACTCCACACATGAGTGAAATCACTTGGTACTTGTCTTTCTCCACCTGGCCTATTTCTCTGAACGTACTACCGTCTAGCTCCATCCACGTCACTGCAAATGGTAGTGTTTGCTTTCTTCTAAAGGCTGCTTACTGCAATTTTAAACTGGATTTCATTCTTCCTTTTTGTTTGTAGATTAGCTATGTTATTCACCATTCAACTCCTATTTATGTACAATAGCTTTGTGTCAATCGATATGTATCTGTATCTATCTGTCTAACGGTCTGTCTATCTATGTATCTATGTATGTAAGTATGTATGTATGTATCTATGGATCTACCTTTCTATCTATCTATCTATCTTCCTATCATCTATCTATGATGTCTATCATCTATCGGTCTATGTACCTATCTATCTTTCTTTCATCTGTCGTCTGTCTACCTATCTATCTATGAATCAATCACCTTTTTGTCTGCCCATCTATCCTTCTGTACAGAACAGTTAACAACATAGCTTATGTCTCTTTCCTACAATATGCTTCCAGAAATCTTGCAAGGTAGCTAAGCCATAAGGAGAGCACTGTGTTCACCGATACACTTTCAGGTAGAGTCAGCCGCGTGTGCTTACAAAACCAGTAAATGGAGGTGAAAGGACTTGAACCCGTATCTCTGTCCTCTGTCCTCTTATACTTCCTGCTCGCTTGGTGACTTTATTTAGCCACATTCAGTGAGTAAGTGATCCCCGAAGACCACAAGTATCCTTCGTCTGGGCCTGTTGTCGACAGAAAAGTGTACTTGGTTCTTTGCACACCACCATGTTTGAGGGACATCGGTGTGATCACTGCTGATAGGTGGAGGGACAAACATAAAGGAACACCTATTTCTGGACAGGAGCATTTGGAAATAAGAGTGTGTAGTGGAGTGAAGTGTTTATTTGAGGGTCCAAACGTCCCTCTTTAGATGGTTATTACTTCTTTACATTCGTGAACATCATAAAAAGCAATGATTTTAAAAGCGCAGACGCCTATTATTACAGCAATTCATTTGTTGAGGTGGGAGGAAATGAGAAGGAAGTTGCTGCACCACGAAATCTATGCCTGAGCACTGCTGAAACAAAACAAAAAGAATTCACGGTGGCTAGATTGGGCTATTTTCTACTGACTCTCTCTGGGGACTCAAACAGAATCCATTTGTTTGTTTGTTTCTCAGTTTCACTTGTATAGGGTACCTGTCCCCGCCCCTTCAGCTTGTAGTTTGTCTGTGTCCTTGGATCTCAAGTGAGTCTCCAGAAAGGGAGCACGTAGGTGGTCTTGAGTTTTCATCAGTTCTTCTAACCCTGTGTCTTTTGATTGGAGCACTCAAAGCCTGTACTTTTATTCTGATATTTGAGAGCAGTGCTCTTACATCAGTTTGAAATTTTCTTTGTTCTCATTAATATAAAATCACATGCAGAACATTATGTTTTCCAGTCTACCCTCTTCAGCTAGTCCCCCCCAAATCCCAGTTACAGTCGCTGTCCGTCAGCATGTACTAAGATGCTGTAGAATCACTACATGTCTTCTCTGTGTTGTACAGCCCTACCAATAACCCCCCACACTACACATTAAACATGCTAATCCTAATGTCCCCATTCTTTTTCCTCGCCCTTATTACTCCCTTCCCACAAACGCTACCCAGTCACTTTCTCTTTGGTAACTGTTAGTCCACCCTCGGGTACTGTGAGTCTGCTGATGTCTTTTCCTTCAGTTTTTCTTTGTTATCATACTCCACACATGAGTGAAATCATTTGGTACATGTATTTCTCTGCCTGGCCTGTTTGACTGAGCATAATACCCTCTACCTCCATCCACGTTATTGCAAATGATAGGATTTGTTTTCTTCTTATGGCTGCTTACTGCACTTTTTAAACTGGATTTCATTCTTCTTTTTTGTTTGTAGTTTCGCTATGTGCTTTCACCATTGCTCTCCTGGTAATGAGCAGTAGCTTTGTGTTAGTCGATATGTACCTATATCTATCTATCTGTCTGTCTATCTATTTATCAATCAATCAATCAACTTTTTGTCTGCCCATCTGTCCTTGTGTACAGAACAGTTAACCACATATCCTGTATCACTTTCCTACACTATGCTTCAAAAAATCCTGCAAAGTATCTAGGCTGTAGAGAGAGCACTGGGTTCACCGAGACCCTTGCAGGACGAGACGGCCACGTGTACCTACAAAACCAGGAAATGGTTGTGCCGGAACTTGAACCCGTGTCTCTGTCCTCTGTCCTCTTTCATCTCCTTCTAACTTGCTGTCTGTATTTAGCCACATTCATTGACTAAGTGCTCCCTGAAGACCACAAATATCATTAATAAGGGCCTGTTGTCTACAGAAAAGTAAACTTGTTGCTTTGCTCACCACCATGTTTGAAGGACATCAGCGTGATCACCGCCGATAGGACGGAGGGTCAAATAGAAAGGAACACCAATTTCTAGACAGAGGCAGTTGGGAGCCAAGAGTGTATTGTGGAGTGACGTGTTTATTTGAGTGTCCAAACTTCCCTCTTTAGGTGGTTATTAGATCTTCTCAATCGTGAACATCATAAAACCCACTGATTTCATTGGCCCAGATGCTTATTATTACAGCAACTCAGTTGTTGAGGTGAGAGAAAATGAGAAGTATGTTGCTGCACCACTATATCTATCGCTGGGAACTGCTGAAACCAAACAAAAAGAATTCACGGTGGTCAGATAGGGCTATTTTCTGCTGACTGTCTCTGGGGACTCAAACAGAATCCATTTGTTTGATAGTTTGTTTTTCAGTTTCATTCGTGTAGGGTACTTGTCCACACACCTTCGGCTTGTAGTTTGTCTGTTGTCCTTGGATCTCAAGTGAGTCCCCTGTAAGTAAGCACGTAGGTGTTTTGAGTTTTTATCCCTTCTTTTAACCCTGTGTCTTTTGTTTGCAGCACTCAGTGCTTGAACTTTTATTCTGATGATTCAGAGCTGTACACTTATTGCACTTAAATAATATTTTATCATTAATCTACAATCACGAGAAGAACATTATTTTTACTATGCTCCCCCCTTCACCAAGTCCCCCCGAAAAACCTCTTCAGTCGCTGTCTATCAGCGTAGTGGAATGCTGTGGATCCCTTCACCAAGTCCGCCCCCACAGACCCGTTACAGTCGCTGTCCATCAGTGAGTAGTAAGATGCTATATGATCTCTACTAGTCTTCTCTGTGTTGTACAGTACTCCCCATGCACACCCGACCCCAAGCATTATTCATGCTAATCCCAATTACCACTATTCTTTCTCCCCACACTTATCCCTCCCTTCAGACTCACCCTGCCTAGTCTTTTTCCCTTTGGTAACTTTTAGTCAACTCTCGGAATCTGTGAGAGTGCTTCTTTTTTTTCCTTCAGTTTCTCTTTGTTGTTATACTCCACACATGAGTGAAATCACTTGGTACTTGTCTTTCTCCACCTGGCCTATTTCTCTGAACGTACTACCGTCTAGCTCCATCCACGTCACTGCAAATGGTAGTGTTTGCTTTCTTCTAAAGGCTGCTTACTGCAATTTTAAACTGGATTTCATTCTTCCTTTTTGTTTGTAGATTAGCTATGTTATTCACCATTCAACTCCTATTTATGTACAATAGCTTTGTGTCAATCGATATGTATCTGTATCTATCTGTCTAACAGTCTGTCTATCTATGTATCTATGTATGTAAGTATGTATGTATGTATCTATGGATCTACCTTTCTATCTATCTATCTATCTTCCTATCATCTATCTATGATGTCTATCATCTATCGGTCTATGTACCTATCTATCTTTCTTTCATCTGTCGTCTGTCTACCTATCTATCTATGAATCAATCACCTTTTTGTCTGCCCATCTATCCTTCTGTACAGAACAGTTAACAACATAGCTTATGTCTCTTTCCTACAATATGCTTCCAGAAATCTTGCAAGGTAGCTAAGCCATAAGGAGAGCACTGTGTTCACCGATACACTTTCAGGTAGAGTCAGCCGCGTGTGCTTACAAAACCAGTAAATGGAGGTGAAAGGACTTGAACCCGTATCTCTGTCCTCTGTCCTCTTATACTTCCTGCTCGCTTGGTGACTTTATTTAGCCACATTCAGTGAGTAAGTGATCCCCGAAGACCACAAGTATCCTTCGTCTGGGCCTGTTGTCGACAGAAAAGTGTACTTGGTTCTTTGCACACCATCATGTTTGAGGGACATCGGTGTGATCACTGCTGATAGGTGGAGGGACAAACATAAAGGAACACCTATTTCTGGTCAGGAGCATTTTTAAATAAGAGTGTGTAGTGGAGTGAAGTGTTTATTTGAGGGTCCAAACGTCCCTCTTTAGATGGTTATTACTTCTTTACATTCGTGAACATCATAAAAAGCAATGATTTTAAAAGCGCAGACGCCTATTATTACAGCAATTCATTTGTTGAGGTGGGAGGAAATGAGAAGGAAGTTGCTGCACCACGAAATCTATGCCTGAGCACTGCTGAAACAAAACAAAAAGAATTCACGGTGGCTAGATTGGACTATTTTCTACTGACTCTCTCTGGGGACTCAAACAGAATCCATTTGTTTGTTTGTTTCTCAGTTTCACTTGTATAGGGTACCTGTCCCCGCCCCTTCAGCTTGTAGTTTGTCTGTGTCCTTGGATCTCAAGTGAGTCTCCAGAAAGGGAGCACGTAGGTGGTCTTGAGTTTTCATCAGTTCTTCTAACCCTGTGTCTTTTGATTGGAGCACTCAAAGCCTGTACTTTTATTCTGATATTTGAGAGCAGTGCTCTTACATCAGTTTGAAATTTTCTTTGTTCTCATTAATATAAAATCACATGCAGAACATTATGTTTTCCAGTCTACCCTCTTCAGCTAGTCCCCCCCAAATCCCAGTTACAGTCGCTGTCCGTCAGCATGTACTAAGATGCTGTAGAATCACTACATGTCTTCTCTGTGTTGTACAGCCCTACCAATAACCCCCCACACTACACATTAAACATGCTAATCCTAATGTCCCCATTCTTTTTCCTCGCCCTTATTACTCCCTTCCCACAAACGCTACCCAGTCACTTTCTCTTTGGTAACTGTTAGTCCACCCTCGGGTACTGTGAGTCTGCTGATGTCTTTTCCTTCAGTTTTTCTTTGTTATCATACTCCACACATGAGTGAAATCATTTGGTAAATGTATTTCTCTGCCTGGCCTGTTTGACTGAGCATAATACCCTCTACCTCCATCCACGTTATTGCAAATGATAGGATGTGTTTTCTTCTTATGGCTGCTTACTGCACTTTTTAAACTGGATTTCATTCTTCTTTTTTGTTTGTAGTTTCGCTATGTGCTTTCACCATTGCTCTCCTGGTAATGAGCAGTAGCTTTGTGTTAGTCGATATGTACCTATATCTATCTATCTGTCTGTCTATCTATTTATCAATCAATCAATCAACTTTTTGTCTGCCCATCTGTCCTTGTGTACAGAACAGTTAACCACATATCCTGTATCACTTTCCTACACTATGCTTCAAAAAATCCTGCAAAGTATCTAGGCTGTAGAGAGAGCACTGGGTTCACCGAGACCCTTGCAGGACGAGACGGCCACGTGTACCTACAAAACCAGGAAATGGTTGTGCCGGAACTTGAACCCGTGTCTCTGTCCTCTGTCCTCTTTCATCTCCTTCTAACTTGCTGTCTGTATTTAGCCACATTCATTGACTAAGTGCTCCCTGAAGACCACAAATATCATTAATAAGGGCCTGTTGTCTACAGAAAAGTAAACTTGTTGCTTTGCTCACCACCATGTTTGAAGGACATCAGCGTGATCACCGCCGATAGGACGGAGGGTCAAATAGAAAGGAACACCAATTTCTAGACAGAGGCAGTTGGGAGCCAAGAGTGTATTGTGGAGTGACGTGTTTATTTGAGTGTCCAAACTTCCCTCTTTAGGTGGTTATTAGATCTTCTCAATCGTGAACATCATAAAACCCACTGATTTCATTGGCCCAGATGCTTATTATTACAGCAACTCAGTTGTTGAGGTGAGAGAAAATGAGAAGTATGTTGCTGCACCACTATATCTATCGCTGGGAACTGCTGAAACCAAACAAAAAGAATTCACGGTGGTCAGATAGGGCTATTTTCTGCTGACTGTCTCTGGGGACTCAAACAGAATCCATTTGTTTGATAGTTTGTTTTTCAGTTTCACTCGTGTAGGGTACTTGTCCACACACCTTCGGCTTGTAGTTTGTCTGTTGTCCTTGGATCTCAAGTGAGTCCCCTGTAAGTAAGCACGTAGGTGTTTTGAGTTTTTATCCCTTCTTTTAACCCTGTGTCTTTTGTTTGCAGCACTCAGTGCTTGAACTTTTATTCTGATGATTCAGAGCTGTACACTTATTGCACTTAAATAATATTTTATCATTAATCTACAATCACGAGAAGAACATTATTTTTACTATGCTCCCCCCTTCACCAAGTCCCCCCGAAAAACCTCTTCAGTCGCTGTCTATCAGCGTAGTGGAATGCTGTGGATCCCTTCACCAAGTCCGCCCCCACAGACCCGTTACAGTCGCTGTCCATCAGTGAGTAGTAAGATGCTATATGATCTCTACTAGTCTTCTCTGTGTTGTACAGTACTCCCCATGCACACCCGACCCCACGCATTATTCATGCTAATCCCAATTACCACTATTCTTTCTCCCCACACTTATCCCTCCCTTCAGACTCACCCTGCCTAGTCTTTTTCCCTTTGGTAACTTTTAGTCAACTCTCGGAATCTGTGAGAGTGCTTCTTTTTTTTCCTTCAGTTTCTCTTTGTTGTTATACTCCACACATGAGGGAAATCACTTGGTACTTGTCTTTCTCCACCTGGCCTATTTCTCTGAACGTACTACCGTCTAGCTCCATCCACGTCACTGCAAATGGTAGTGTTTGCTTTCTTCTAAAGGCTGCTTACTGCAATTTTAAACTGGATTTCATTCTTCCTTTTTGTTTGTAGATTAGCTATGTTATTCACCATTCAACTCCTATTTATGTACAATAGCTTTGTGTCAATCGATATGTATCTGTATCTATCTGTCTAACGGTCTGTCTATCTATGCATCTATGTATGTAAGTATGTATGTATGTATCTATGGATCTACCTTTCTATCTATCTATCTATCTTCCTATCATCTATCTATGATGTCTATCATCTATCGGTCTATGTACCTATCTATCTTTCTTTCATCTGTCGTCTGTCTACCTATCTATCTATGAATCAATCACCTTTTTGTCTGCCCATCTATCCTTCTGTACAGAACAGTTAACAACATAGCTTATGTCTCTTTCCTACAATATGCTTCCAGAAATCTTGCAAGGTAGCTAAGCCATAAGGAGAGCACTGTGTTCACCGATACACTTTCAGGTAGAGTCAGCCGCGTGTGCTTACAAAACCAGTAAATGGAGGTGAAAGGACTTGAACCCGTATCTCTGTCCTCTGTCCTCTTATACTTCCTGCTCGCTTGGTGACTTTATTTAGCCACATTCAGTGAGTAAGTGATCCCCGAAGACCACAAGTATCCTTCGTCTGGGCCTGTTGTCGACAGAAAAGTGTACTTGGTTCTTTGCACACCACCATGTTTGAGGGACATCGGTGTGATCACTGCTGATAGGTGGAGGGACAAACATAAAGGAACACCTATTTCTGGACAGGAGCATTTGGAAATAAGAGTGTGTAGTGGAGTGAAGTGTTTATTTGAGGGTCCAAACGTCCCTCTTCAGATGGTTATTACTTCTTTACATTCGTGAACATCATAAAAAGCAATGATTTTAAAAGCGCAGACGCCTATTATTACAGCAATTCATTTGTTGAGGTGGGAGGAAATGAGAAGGAAGTTGCTGCACCACGAAATCTATGCCTGAGCACTGCTGAAACAAAACAAAAAGAATTCACGGTGGCTAGATTGGGCTATTTTCTACTGACTCTCTCTGGGGACTCAAACAGAATCCATTTGTTTGTTTGTTTCTCAGTTTCACTTGTATAGGGTACCTGTCCCCGCCAATTCAGCTTGTAGTTTGTCTGTGTCCTTGGATCTCAAGTGAGTCTCCAGAAAGGGAGCACGTAGGTGGTCTTGAGTTTTCATCAGTTCTTCTAACCCTGTGTCTTTTGATTGGAGCACTCAAAGCCTGTACTTTTATTCTGATATTTGAGAGCAGTGCTCTTACATCAGTTTGAAATTTTCTTTGTTCTCATTAATATAAAATCACATGCAGAACATTATGTTTTCCAGTCTACCCTCTTCAGCTAGTCCCCCCCAAATCCCAGTTACAGTCGCTGTCCGTCAGCATGTACTAAGATGCTGTAGAATCACTACATGTCTTCTCTGTGTTGTACAGCCCTACCAATGACCCCCCACACTACACATTAAACATGCTAATCCTAATGTCCCCATTCTTTTTCCTCGCCCTTATTACTCCCTTCCCACAAACGCTACCCAGTCACTTTCTCTTTGGTAACTGTTAGTCCACCCTCGGGTACTGTGAGTCTGCTGATGTCTTTTCCTTCAGTTTTTCTTTGTTATCATACTCCACACATGAGTGAAATCATTTGGTAAATGTATTTCTCTGCCTGGCCTGTTTGACTGAGCATAATACCCTCTACCTCCATCCACGTTATTGCAAATGATAGGATTTGTTTTCTTCTTATGGCTGCTTACTGCACTTTTTAAACTGGATTTCATTCTTCTTTTTTGTTTGTAGTTTCGCTATGTGCTTTCACCATTGCTCTCCTGGTAATGAGCAGTAGCTTTGTGTTAGTCGATATGTACCTATATCTATCTATCTGTCTGTCTATCTATTTATCAATCAATCAATCAACTTTTTGTCTGCCCATCTGTCCTTGTGTACAGAACAGTTAACCACATATCCTGTATCACTTTCCTACACTATGCTTCAAAAAATCCTGCAAAGTATCTAGGCTGTAGAGAGAGCACTGGGTTCACCGAGACCCTTGCAGGACGAGACGGCCACGTGTACCTACAAAACCAGGAAATGGTTGTGCCGGAACTTGAACCCGTGTCTCTGTCCTCTGTCCTCTTTCATCTCCTTCTAACTTGCTGTCTGTATTTAGCCACATTCATTGACTAAGTGCTCCCTGAAGACCACAAATATCATTAATAAGGGCCTGTTGTCTACAGAAAAGTAAACTTGTTGCTTTGCTCACCACCATGTTTGAAGGACATCAGCGTGATCACCGCCGATAGGACGGAGGGTCAAATAGAAAGGAACACCAATTTCTAGACAGAGGCAGTTGGGAGCCAAGAGTGTATTGTGGAGTGACGTGTTTATTTGAGTGTCCAAACTTCCCTCTTTAGGTGGTTATTAGATCTTCTCAATCGTGAACATCATAAAACCCACTGATTTCATTGGCCCAGATGCTTATTATTACAGCAACTCAGTTGTTGAGGTGAGAGAAAATGAGAAGTATGTTGCTGCACCACTATATCTATCGCTGGGAACTGCTGAAACCAAACAAAAAGAATTCACGGTGGTCAGATAGGGCTATTTTCTGCTGACTGTCTCTGGGGACTCAAACAGAATCCATTTGTTTGATAGTTTGTTTTTCAGTTTCACTCGTGTAGGGTACTTGTCCACACACCTTCGGCTTGTAGTTTGTCTGTTGTCCTTGGATCTCAAGTGAGTCCCCTGTAAGTAAGCACGTAGGTGTTTTGAGTTTTTATCCCTTCTTTTAACCCTGTGTCTTTTGTTTGCAGCACTCAGTGCTTGAACTTTTATTCTGATGATTCCGAGCTGTACACTTATTGCACTTAAATAATATTTTATCATTAATCTACAATCACGAGAAGAACATTATTTTTACTATGCTCCCCCCTTCACCAAGTCCCCCCGAAAAACCTCTTCAGTCGCTGTCTATCAGCGTAGTGGAATGCTGTGGATCCCTTCACCAAGTCCGCCCCCACAGACCCGTTACAGTCGCTGTCCATCAGTGAGTAGTAAGATGCTATATGATCTCTACTAGTCTTCTCTGTGTTGTACAGTACTCCCCATGCACACCCGACCCCACGCATTATTCATGCTAATCCCAATTACCACTATTCTTTCTCCCCACACTTATCCCTCCCTTCAGACTCACCCTGCCTAGTCTTTTTCCCTTTGGTAACTTTTAGTCAACTCTCGGAATCTGTGAGAGTGCTTCTTTTTTTTCCTTCAGTTTCTCTTTGTTGTTATACTCCACACATGAGTGAAATCACTTGGTACTTGTCTTTCTCCACCTGGCCTATTTCTCTGAACGTACTACCGTCTAGCTCCATCCACGTCACTGCAAATGGTAGTGTTTGCTTTCTTCTAAAGGCTGCTTACTGCAATTTTAAACTGGATTTCATTCTTCCTTTTTGTTTGTAGATTAGCTATGTTATTCACCATTCAACTCCTATTTATGTACAATAGCTTTGTGTCAATCGATATGTATCTGTATCTATCTGTCTAACGGTCTGTCTATCTATGCATCTATGTATGTAAGTATGTATGTATGTATCTATGGATCTACCTTTCTATCTATCTATCTATCTTCCTATCATCTATCTATGATGTCTATCATCTATCGGTCTATGTACCTATCTATCTTTCTTTCATCTGTCGTCTGTCTACCTATCTATCTATGAATCAATCACCTTTTTGTCTGCCCATCTATCCTTCTGTACAGAACAGTTAACAACATAGCTTATGTCTCTTTCCTACAATATGCTTCCAGAAATCTTGCAAGGTAGCTAAGCCATAAGGAGAGCACTGTGTTCACCGATACACTTTCAGGTAGAGTCAGCCGCGTGTGCTTACAAAACCAGTAAATGGAGGTGAAAGGACTTGAACCCGTATCTCTGTCCTCTGTCCTCTTATACTTCCTGCTCGCTTGTTGACTTTATTTAGCCACATTCAGTGAGTAAGTGATCCCCGAAGACCACAAGTATCCTTCGTCTGGGCCTGTTGTCGACAGAAAAGTGTACTTGGTTCTTTGCACACCACCATGTTTGAGGGACATCGGTGTGATCACTGCTGATAGGTGGAGGGACAAACATAAAGGAACACCTATTTCTGGACAGGAGCATTTGGAAATAAGAGTGTGTAGTGGAGTGAAGTGTTTATTTGAGGGTCCAAACGTCCCTCTTTAGATGGTTATTACTTCTTTACATTCGTGAACATCATAAAAAGCAATGATTTTAAAAGCGCAGACGCCTATTATTACAGCAATTCATTTGTTGAGGTGGGAGGAAATGAGAAGGAAGTTGCTGCACCACGAAATCTATGCCTGAGCACTGCTGAAACAAAACAAAAAGAATTCACGGTGGCTAGATTGGGCTATTTTCTACTGACTCTCTCTGGGGACTCAAACAGAATCCATTTGTTTGTTTGTTTCTCAGTTTCACTTGTATAGGGTACCTGTCCCCGCCCCTTCAGCTTGTAGTTTGTCTGTGTCCTTGGATCTCAAGCGAGTCTCCAGAAAGGGAGCACGTAGGTGGTCTTGAGTTTTCATCAGTTCTTCTAACCCTGTGTCTTTTGATTGGAGCACTCAAAGCCTGTACTTTTATTCTGATATTTGAGAGCAGTGCTCTTACATCAGTTTGAAATTTTCTTTGTTCTCATTAATATAAAATCACATGCAGAACATTATGTTTTCCAGTCTACCCTCTTCAGCTAGTCCCCCCCAAATCCCAGTTACAGTCGCTGTCCGTCAGCATGTACTAAGATGCTGTAGAATCACTACATGTCTTCTCTGTGTTGTACAGCCCTACCAATAACCCCCCACACTACACATTAAACATGCTAATCCTAATGTCCCCATTCTTTTTCCTCGCCCTTATTACTCCCTTCCCACAAACGCTACCCAGTCACTTTCTCTTTGGTAACTGTTAGTCCACCCTCGGGTACTGTGTGTCTGCTGATGTCTTTTCCTTCAGTTTTTCTTTGTTATCATACTCCACACATGAGTGAAATCATTTGGTAAATGTATTTCTCTGCCTGGCCTGTTTGACTGAGCATAATACCCTCTACCTCCATCCACGTTATTGCAAATGATAGGATTTGTTTTCTTCTTATGGCTGCTTACTGCACTTTTTAAACTGGATTTCATTCTTCTTTTTTGTTTGTAGTTTCGCTATGTGCTTTCACCATTGCTCTCCTGGTAATGAGCAGTAGCTTTGTGTTAGTCGATATGTACCTATATCTATCTATCTGTCTGTCTATCTATTTATCAATCAATCAATCAACTTTTTGTCTGCCCATCTGTCCTTGTGTACAGAACAGTTAACCACATATCCTGTATCACTTTCCTACACTATGCTTCAAAAAATCCTGCAAAGTATCTAGGCTGTAGAGAGAGCACTGGGTTCACCGAGACCCTTGCAGGACGAGACAGCCACGTGTACCTACAAAACCAGGAAATGGTTGTGCCGGAACTTGAACCCGTGTCTCTGTCCTCTGTCCTCTTTCATCTCCTTCTAACTTGCTGTCTGTATTTAGCCACATTCATTGACTAAGTGCTCCCTGAAGACCACAAATATCATTAATAAGGGCCTGTTGTCTACAGAAAAGTAAACTTGTTGCTTTGCTCACCACCATGTTTGAAGGACATCAGCGTGATCACCGCCGATAGGACGGAGGGTCAAATAGAAAGGAACACCAATTTCTAGACAGAGGCAGTTGGGAGCCAAGAGTGTATTGTGGAGTGACGTGTTTATTTGAGTGTCCAAACTTCCCTCTTTAGGTGGTTATTAGATCTTCTCAATCGTGAACATCATAAAACCCACTGATTTCATTGGCCCAGATGCTTATTATTACAGCAACTCAGTTGTTGAGGTGAGAGAAAATGAGAAGTATGTTGCTGCACCACTATATCTATCGCTGGGAACTGCTGAAACCAAACAAAAAGAATTCACGGTGGTCAGATAGGGCTATTTTCTGCTGACTGTCTCTGGGGACTCAAACAGAATCCATTTGTTTGATAGTTTGTTTTTCAGTTTCACTCGTGTAGGGTACTTGTCCACACACCTTCGGCTTGTAGTTTGTCTGTTGTCCTTGGATCTCAAGTGAGTCCCCTGTAAGTAAGCACGTAGGTGTTTTGAGTTTTTATCCCTTCTTTTAACCCTGTGTCTTTTGTTTGCAGCACTCAGTGCTTGAACTTTTATTCTGATGATTCAGAGCTGTACACTTATTGCACTTAAATAATATTTTATCATTAATCTACAATCACGAGAAGAACATTATTTTTACTATGCTCCCCCCTTCACCAAGTCCCCCCGAAAAACCTCTTCAGTCGCTGTCTATCAGCGTAGTGGAATGCTGTGGATCCCTTCACCAAGTCCGCCCCCACAGACCCGTTACAGTCGCTGTCCATCAGTGAGTAGTAAGATGCTATATGATCTCTACTAGTCTTCTCTGTGTTGTACAGTACTCCCCATGCACACCCGACCCCACGCATTATTCATGCTAATCCCAATTACCACTATTCTTTCTCCCCACACTTATCCCTCCCTTCAGACTCACCCTGCCTAGTCTTTTTCCCTTTGGTAACTTTTAGTCAACTCTCGGAATCTGTGAGAGTGCTTCTTTTTTTTCCTTCAGTTTCTCTTTGTTGTTATACTCCACACATGAGGGAAATCACTTGGTACTTGTCTTTCTCCACCTGGCCTATTTCTCTGAACGTACTACCGTCTAGCTCCATCCACGTCACTGCAAATGGTAGTGTTTGCTTTCTTCTAAAGGCTGCTTACTGCAATTTTAAACTGGATTTCATTCTTCCTTTTTGTTTGTAGATTAGCTATGTTATTCACCATTCAACTCCTATTTATGTACAATAGCTTTGTGTCAATCGATATGTATCTGTATCTATCTGTCTAACGGTCTGTCTATCTATGTATCTATGTATGTAAGTATGTATGTATGTATCTATGGATCTACCTTTCTATCTATCTATCTATCTTCCTATCATCTATCTATGATGTCTATCATCTATCGGTCTATGTACCTATCTATCTTTCTTTCATCTGTCGTCTGTCTACCTATCTATCTATGAATCAATCACCTTTTTGTCTGCCCATCTATCCTTCTGTACAGAACAGTTAACAACATAGCTTATGTCTCTTTCCTACAATATGCTTCCAGAAATCTTGCAAGGTAGCTAAGCCATAAGGAGAGCACTGTGTTCACCGATACACTTTCAGGTAGAGTCAGCCGCGTGTGCTTACAAAACCAGTAAATGGAGGTGAAAGGACTTGAACCCGTATCTCTGTCCTCTGTCCTCTTATACTTCCTGCTCGCTTGTTGACTTTATTTAGCCACATTCAGTGAGTAAGTGATCCCCGAAGACCACAAGTATCCTTCGTCTGGGCCTGTTGTCGACAGAAAAGTGTACTTGGTTCTTTGCACACCACCATGTTTGAGGGACATCGGTGTGATCACTGCTGATAGGTGGAGGGACAAACATAAAGGAACACCTATTTCTGGACAGGAGCATTTGGAAATAAGAGTGTGTAGTGGAGTGAAGTGTTTATTTGAGGGTCCAAACGTCCCTCTTTAGATGGTTATTACTTCTTTACATTCGTGAACATCATAAAAAGCAATGATTTTAAAAGCGCAGACGCCTATTATTACAGCAATTCATTTGTTGAGGTGGGAGGAAATGAGAAGGAAGTTGCTGCACCACGAAATCTATGCCTGAGCACTGCTGAAACAAAACAAAAAGAATTCACGGTGGCTAGATTGGGCTATTTTCTACTGACTCTCTCTGGGGACTCAAACAGAATCCATTTGTTTGTTTGTTTCTCAGTTTCACTTGTATAGGGTACCTGTCCCCGCCCCTTCAGCTTGTAGTTTGTCTGTGTCCTTGGATCTCAAGCGAGTCTCCAGAAAGGGAGCACGTAGGTGGTCTTGAGTTTTCATCAGTTCTTCTAACCCTGTGTCTTTTGATTGGAGCACTCAAAGCCTGTACTTTTATTCTGATATTTGAGAGCAGTGCTCTTACATCAGTTTGAAATTTTCTTTGTTCTCATTAATATAAAATCACATGCAGAACATTATGTTTTCCAGTCTACCCTCTTCAGCTAGTCCCCCCCAAATCCCAGTTACAGTCGCTGTCCGTCAGCATGTACTAAGATGCTGTAGAATCACTACATGTCTTCTCTGTGTTGTACAGCCCTACCAATAACCCCCCACACTACACATTAAACATGCTAATCCTAATGTCCCCATTCTTTTTCCTCGCCCTTATTACTCCCTTCCCACAAACGCTACCCAGTCACTTTCTCTTTGGTAACTGTTAGTCCACCCTCGGGTACTGTGTGTCTGCTGATGTCTTTTCCTTCAGTTTTTCTTTGTTATCATACTCCACACATGAGTGAAATCATTTGGTAAATGTATTTCTCTGCCTGGCCTGTTTGACTGAGCATAATACCCTCTACCTCCATCCACGTTATTGCAAATGATAGGATTTGTTTTCTTCTTATGGCTGCTTACTGCACTTTTTAAACTGGATTTCATTCTTCTTTTTTGTTTGTAGTTTCGCTATGTGCTTTCACCATTGCTCTCCTGGTAATGAGCAGTAGCTTTGTGTTAGTCGATATGTACCTATATCTATCTATCTGTCTGTCTATCTATTTATCAATCAATCAATCAACTTTTTGTCTGCCCATCTGTCCTTGTGTACAGAACAGTTAACCACATATCCTGTATCACTTTCCTACACTATGCTTCAAAAAATCCTGCAAAGTATCTAGGCTGTAGAGAGAGCACTGGGTTCACCGAGACCCTTGCAGGACGAGACAGCCACGTGTACCTACAAAACCAGGAAATGGTTGTGCCGGAACTTGAACCCGTGTCTCTGTCCTCTGTCCTCTTTCATCTCCTTCTAACTTGCTGTCTGTATTTAGCCACATTCATTGACTAAGTGCTCCCTGAAGACCACAAATATCATTAATAAGGGCCTGTTGTCTACAGAAAAGTAAACTTGTTGCTTTGCTCACCACCATGTTTGAAGGACATCAGCGTGATCACCGCCGATAGGACGGAGGGTCAAATAGAAAGGAACACCAATTTCTAGACAGAGGCAGTTGGGAGCCAAGAGTGTATTGTGGAGTGACGTGTTTATTTGAGTGTCCAAACTTCCCTCTTTAGGTGGTTATTAGATCTTCTCAATCGTGAACATCATAAAACCCACTGATTTCATTGGCCCAGATGCTTATTATTACAGCAACTCAGTTGTTGAGGTGAGAGAAAATGAGAAGTATGTTGCTGCACCACTATATCTATCGCTGGGAACTGCTGAAACCAAACAAAAAGAATTCACGGTGGTCAGATAGGGCTATTTTCTGCTGACTGTCTCTGGGGACTCAAACAGAATCCATTTGTTTGATAGTTTGTTTTTCAGTTTCACTCGTGTAGGGTACTTGTCCACACACCTTCGGCTTGTAGTTTGTCTGTTGTCCTTGGATCTCAAGTGAGTCCCCTGTAAGTAAGCACGTAGGTGTTTTGAGTTTTTATCCCTTCTTTTAACCCTGTGTCTTTTGTTTGCAGCACTCAGTGCTTGAACTTTTATTCTGATGATTCAGAGCTGTACACTTATTGCACTTAAATAATATTTTATCATTAATCTACAATCACGAGAAGAACATTATTTTTACTATGCTCCCCCCTTCACCAAGTCCCCCCGAAAAACCTCTTCAGTCGCTGTCTATCAGCGTAGTGGAATGCTGTGGATCCCTTCACCAAGTCCGCCCCCACAGACCCGTTACAGTCGCTGTCCATCAGTGAGTAGTAAGATGCTATATGATCTCTACTAGTCTTCTCTGTGTTGTACAGTACTCCCCATGCACACCCGACCCCACGCATTATTCATGCTAATCCCAATTACCACTATTCTTTCTCCCCACACTTATCCCTCCCTTCAGACTCACCCTGCCTAGTCTTTTTCCCTTTGGTAACTTTTAGTCAACTCTCGGAATCTGTGAGAGTGCTTCTTTTTTTTCCTTCAGTTTCTCTTTGTTGTTATACTCCACACATGAGGGAAATCACTTGGTACTTGTCTTTCTCCACCTGGCCTATTTCTCTGAACGTACTACCGTCTAGCTCCATCCACGTCACTGCAAATGGTAGTGTTTGCTTTCTTCTAAAGGCTGCTTACTGCAATTTTAAACTGGATTTCATTCTTCCTTTTTGTTTGTAGATTAGCTATGTTATTCACCATTCAACTCCTATTTATGTACAATAGCTTTGTGTCAATCGATATGTATCTGTATCTATCTGTCTAACGGTCTGTCTATCTATGCATCTATGTATGTAAGTATGTATGTATGTATCTATGGATCTACCTTTCTATCTATCTATCTATCTTCCTATCATCTATCTATGATGTCTATCATCTATCGGTCTATGTACCTATCTATCTTTCTTTCATCTGTCGTCTGTCTACCTATCTATCTATGAATCAATCACCTTTTTGTCTGCCCATCTATCCTTCTGTACAGAACAGTTAACAACATAGCTTATGTCTCTTTCCTACAATATGCTTCCAGAAATCTTGCAAGGTAGCTAAGCCATAAGGAGAGCACTGTGTTCACCGATACACTTTCAGGTAGAGTCAGCCGCGTGTGCTTACAAAACCAGTAAATGGAGGTGAAAGGACTTGAACCCGTATCTCTGTCCTCTGTCCTCTTATACTTCCTGCTCGCTTGGTGACTTTATTTAGCCACATTCAGTGAGTAAGTGATCCCCGAAGACCACAAGTATCCTTCGTCTGGGCCTGTTGTCGACAGAAAAGTGTACTTGGTTCTTTGCACACCACCATGTTTGAGGGACATCGGTGTGATCACTGCTGATAGGTGGAGGGACAAACATAAAGGAACACCTATTTCTGGACAGGAGCATTTGGAAATAAGAGTGTGTAGTGGAGTGAAGTGTTTATTTGAGGGTCCAAACGTCCCTCTTTAGATGGTTATTACTTCTTTACATTCGTGAACATCATAAAAAGCAATGATTTTAAAAGCGCAGACGCCTATTATTACAGCAATTCATTTGTTGAGGTGGGAGGAAATGAGAAGGAAGTTGCTGCACCACGAAATCTATGCCTGAGCACTGCTGAAACAAAACAAAAAGAATTCACGGTGGCTAGATTGGGCTATTTTCTACTGACTCTCTCTGGGGACTCAAACAGAATCCATTTGTTTGTTTGTTTCTCAGTTTCACTTGTATAGGGTACCTGTCCCCGCCCCTTCAGCTTGTAGTTTGTCTGTGTCCTTGGATCTCAAGTGAGTCTCCAGAAAGGGAGCACGTAGGTGGTCTTGAGTTTTCATCAGTTCTTCTAACCCTGTGTCTTTTGATTGGAGCACTCAAAGCCTGTACTTTTATTCTGATATTTGAGAGCAGTGCTCTTACATCAGTTTGAAATTTTCTTTGTTCTCATTAATATAAAATCACATGCAGAACATTATGTTTTCCAGTCTACCCTCTTCAGCTAGTCCCCCCCAAATCCCAGTTACAGTCGCTGTCCGTCAGCATGTACTAAGATGCTGTAGAATCACTACATGTCTTCTCTGTGTTGTACAGCCCTACCAATAACCCCCCACACTACACATTAAACATGCTAATCCTAATGTCCCCATTCTTTTTCCTCGCCCTTATTACTCCCTTCCCACAAACGCTACCCAGTCACTTTCTCTTTGGTAACTGTTAGTCCACCCTCGGGTACTGTGACTCTGCTGATGTCTTTTCCTTCAGTTTTTCTTTGTTATCATACTCCACACATGAGTGAAATCATTTGGTAAATGTATTTCTCTGCCTGGCCTGTTTGACTGAGCATAATACCCTCTACCTCCATCCACGTTATTGCAAATGATAGGATTTGTTTTCTTCTTATGGCTGCTTACTGCACTTTTTAAACTGGATTTCATTCTTCTTTTTTGTTTGTAGTTTCGCTATGTGCTTTCACCATTGCTCTCCTGGTAATGAGCAGTAGCTTTGTGTTAGTCGATATGTACCTATATCTATCTATCTGTCTGTCTATTTATCAATCAATCAATCAACTTTTTGTCTGCCCATCTGTCCTTGTGTACAGAACAGTTAACCACATATCCTGTATCACTTTCCTACACTATGCTTCAAAAAATCCTGCAAAGTATCTAGGCTGTAGAGAGAGCACTGGGTTCACCGAGACCCTTGCAGGACGAGACGGCCACGTGTACCTACAAAACCAGGAAATGGTTGTGCCGGAACTTGAACCCGTGTCTCTGTCCTCTGTCCTCTTTCATCTCCTTCTAACTTGCTGTCTGTATTTAGCCACATTCATTGACTAAGTGCTCCCTGAAGACCACAAATATCATTAATAAGGGCCTGTTGTCTACAGAAAAGTAAACTTGTTGCTTTGCTCACCACCATGTTTGAAGGACATCAGCGTGATCACCGCCGATAGGACGGAGGGTCAAATAGAAAGGAACGCCAATTTCTAGACAGAGGCAGTTGGGAGCCAAGAGTGTATTGTGGAGTGACGTGTTTATTTGAGTGTCCAAACTTCCCTCTTTAGGTGGTTATTAGATCTTCTCAATCGTGAACATCATAAAACCCACTGATTTCATTGGCCCAGATGCTTATTATTACAGCAACTCAGTTGTTGAGGTGAGAGAAAATGAGAAGTATGTTGCTGCACCACTATATCTATCGCTGGGAACTGCTGAAACCAAACAAAAAGAATTCACGGTGGTCAGATAGGGCTATTTTCTGCTGACTGTCTCTGGGGACTCAAACAGAATCCATTTGTTTGATAGTTTGTTTTTCAGTTTCACTCGTGTAGGGTACTTGTCCACACACCTTCGGCTTGTAGTTTGTCTGTTGTCCTTGGATCTCAAGTGAGTCCCCTGTAAGTAAGCACGTAGGTGTTTTGAGTTTTTATCCCTTCTTTTAACCCTGTGTCTTTTGTTTGCAGCACTCAGTGCTTGAACTTTTATTCTGATGATTCCGAGCTGTACACTTATTGCACTTAAATAATATTTTATCATTAATCTACAATCACGAGAAGAACATTATTTTTACTATGCTCCCCCCTTCACCAAGTCCCCCCGAAAAACCTCTTCAGTCGCTGTCTATCAGCGTAGTGGAATGCTGTGGATCCCTTCACCAAGTCCGCCCCCACAGACCCGTTACAGTCGCTGTCCATCAGTGAGTAGTAAGATGCTATATGATCTCTACTAGTCTTCTCTGTGTTGTACAGTACTCCCCATGCACACCCGACCCCACGCATTATTCATGCTAATCCCAATTACCACTATTCTTTCTCCCCACACTTATCCCTCCCTTCAGACTCACCCTGCCTAGTCTTTTTCCCTTTGGTAACTTTTAGTCAACTCTCGGAATCTGTGAGAGTGCTTCTTTTTTTTCCTTCAGTTTCTCTTTGTTGTTATACTCCACACATGAGTGAAATCACTTGGTACTTGTCTTTCTCCACCTGGCCTATTTCTCTGAACGTACTACCGTCTAGCTCCATCCACGTCACTGCAAATGGTAGTGTTTGCTTTCTTCTAAAGGCTGCTTACTGCAATTTTAAACTGGATTTCATTCTTCCTTTTTGTTTGTAGATTAGCTATGTTATTCACCATTCAACTCCTATTTATGTACAATAGCTTTGTGTCAATCGATATGTATCTGTATCTATCTGTCTAACGGTCTGTCTATCTATGCATCTATGTATGTAAGTATGTATGTATGTATCTATGGATCTACCTTTCTATCTATCTATCTATCTTCCTATCATCTATCTATGATGTCTATCATCTATCGGTCTATGTACCTATCTATCTTTCTTTCATCTGTCGTCTGTCTACCTATCTATCTATGAATCAATCACCTTTTTGTCTGCCCATCTATCCTTCTGTACAGAACAGTTAACAACATAGCTTATGTCTCTTTCCTACAATATGCTTCCAGAAATCTTGCAAGGTAGCTAAGCCATAAGGAGAGCACTGTGTTCACCGATACACTTTCAGGTAGAGTCAGCCGCGTGTGCTTACAAAACCAGTAAATGGAGGTGAAAGGACTTGAACCCGTATCTCTGTCCTCTGTCCTCTTATACTTCCTGCTCGCTTGGTGACTTTATTTAGCCACATTCAGTGAGTAAGTGATCCCCGAAGACCACAAGTATCCTTCGTCTGGGCCTGTTGTCGACAGAAAAGTGTACTTGGTTCTTTGCACACCACCATGTTTGAGGGACATCGGTGTGATCACTGCTGATAGGTGGAGGGACAAACATAAAGGAACACCTATTTCTGGACAGGAGCATTTGGAAATAAGAGTGTGTAGTGGAGTGAAGTGTTTATTTGAGGGTCCAAACGTCCCTCTTTAGATGGTTATTACTTCTTTACATTCGTGAACATCATAAAAAGCAATGATTTTAAAAGCGCAGACGCCTATTATTACAGCAATTCATTTGTTGAGGTGGGAGGAAATGAGAAGGAAGTTGCTGCACCACGAAATCTATGCCTGAGCACTGCTGAAACAAAACAAAAAGAATTCACGGTGGCTAGATTGGGCTATTTTCTACTGACTCTCTCTGGGGACTCAAACAGAATCCATTTGTTTGTTTGTTTCTCAGTTTCACTTGTATAGGGTACCTGCCCCGCCCCTTCAGCTTGTAGTTTGTCTGTGTCCTTGGATCTCAAGCGAGTCTCCAGAAAGGGAGCACGTAGGTGGTCTTGAGTTTTCATCAGTTCTTCTAACCCTGTGTCTTTTGATTGGAGCACTCAAAGCCTGTACTTTTATTCTGATATTTGAGAGCAGTGCTCTTACATCAGTTTGAAATTTTCTTTGTTCTCATTAATATAAAATCACATGCAGAACATTATGTTTTCCAGTCTACCCTCTTCAGCTAGTCCCCCCCAAATCCCAGTTACAGTCGCTGTCCGTCAGCATGTACTAAGATGCTGTAGAATCACTACATGTCTTCTCTGTGTTGTACAGCCCTACCAATAACCCCCCACACTACACATTAAACATGCTAATCCTAATGTCCCCATTCTTTTTCCTCGCCCTTATTACTCCCTTCCCACAAACGCTACCCAGTCACTTTCTCTTTGGTAACTGTTAGTCCACCCTCGGGTACTGTGTGTCTGCTGATGTCTTTTCCTTCAGTTTTTCTTTGTTATCATACTCCACACATGAGTGAAATCATTTGGTAAATGTATTTCTCTGCCTGGCCTGTTTGACTGAGCATAATACCCTCTACCTCCGTCCACGTTATTGCAAATGATAGGATTTGTTTTCTTCTTATGGCTGCTTACTGCACTTTTTAAACTGGATTTCATTCTTCTTTTTTGTTTGTAGTTTCGCTATGTGCTTTCACCATTGCTCTCCTGGTAATGAGCAGTAGCTTTGTGTTAGTCGATATGTACCTATATCTATCTATCTGTCTGTCTATCTATTTATCAATCAATCAATCAACTTTTTGTCTGCCCATCTGTCCTTGTGTACAGAACAGTTAACCACATATCCTGTATCACTTTCCTACACTATGCTTCAAAAAATCCTGCAAAGTATCTAGGCTGTAGAGAGAGCACTGGGTTCACCGAGACCCTTGCAGGACGAGACGGCCACGTGTACCTACAAAACCAGGAAATGGTTGTGCCGGAACTTGAACCCGTGTCTCTGTCCTCTGTCCTCTTTCATCTCCTTCTAACTTGCTGTCTGTATTTAGCCACATTCATTGACTAAGTGCTCCCTGAAGACCACAAATATCATTAATAAGGGCCTGTTGTCTACAGAAAAGTAAACTTGTTGCTTTGCTCACCACCATGTTTGAAGGACATCAGCGTGATCACCGCCGATAGGACGGAGGGTCAAATAGAAAGGAACACCAATTTCTAGACAGAGGCAGTTGGGAGCCAAGAGTGTATTGTGGAGTGACGTGTTTATTTGAGTGTCCAAACTTCCCTCTTTAGTTGGTTATTAGATCTTCTCAATCGTGAACATCATAAAACCCACTGATTTCATTGGCCCAGATGCTTATTATTACAGCAACTCAGTTGTTGAGGTGAGAGAAAATGAGAAGTATGTTGCTGCACCACTATATCTATCGCTGGGAACTGCTGAAACCAAACAAAAAGAATTCACGGTGGTCAGATAGGGCTATTTTCTGCTGACTGTCTCTGGGGACTCAAACAGAATCCATTTGTTTGATAGTTTGTTTTTCAGTTTCACTCGTGTAGGGTACTTGTCCACACACCTTCGGCTTGTAGTTTGTCTGTTGTCCTTGGATCTCAAGTGAGTCCCCTGTAAGTAAGCACGTAGGTGTTTTGAGTTTTTATCCCTTCTTTTAACCCTGTGTCTTTTGTTTGCAGCACTCAGTGCTTGAACTTTTATTCTGATGATTCCGAGCTGTACACTTATTGCACTTAAATAATATTTTATCATTAATCTACAATCACGAGAAGAACATTATTTTTACTATGCTCCCCCCTTCACCAAGTCCCCCCGAAAAACCTCTTCAGTCGCTGTCTATCAGCGTAGTGGAATGCTGTGGATCCCTTCACCAAGTCCGCCCCCACAGACCCGTTACAGTCGCTGTCCATCAGTGAGTAGTAAGATGCTATATGATCTCTACTAGTCTTCTCTGTGTTGTACAGTACTCCCCATGCACACCCGACCCCACGCATTATTCATGCTAATCCCAATTACCACTATTCTTTCTCCCCACACTTATCCCTCCCTTCAGACTCACCCTGCCTAGTCTTTTTCCCTTTGGTAACTTTTAGTCAACTCTCGGAATCTGTGAGAGTGCTTCTTTTTTTTCCTTCAGTTTCTCTTTGTTGTTATACTCCACACATGAGGGAAATCACTTGGTACTTGTCTTTCTCCACCTGGCCTATTTCTCTGAACGTACTACCGTCTAGCTCCATCCACGTCACTGCAAATGGTAGTGTTTGCTTTCTTCTAAAGGCTGCTTACTGCAATTTTAAACTGGATTTCATTCTTCCTTTTTGTTTGTAGATTAGCTATGTTATTCACCATTCAACTCCTATTTATGTACAATAGCTTTGTGTCAATCGATATGTATCTGTATCTATCTGTCTAACGGTCTGTCTATCTATGCATCTATGTATGTAAGTATGTATGTATGTATCTATGGATCTACCTTTCTATCTATCTATCTATCTTCCTATCATCTATCTATGATGTCTATCATCTATCGGTCTATGTACCTATCTATCTTTCTTTCATCTGTCGTCTGTCTACCTATCTATCTATGAATCAATCACCTTTTTGTCTGCCCATCTATCCTTCTGTACAGAACAGTTAACAACATAGCTTATGTCTCTTTCCTACAATATGCTTCCAGAAATCTTGCAAGGTAGCTAAGCCATAAGGAGAGCACTGTGTTCACCGATACACTTTCAGGTAGAGTCAGCCGCGTGTGCTTACAAAACCAGTAAATGGAGGTGAAAGGACTTGAACCCGTATCTCTGTCCTCTGTCCTCTTATACTTCCTGCTCGCTTGGTGACTTTATTTAGCCACATTCAGTGAGTAAGTGATCCCCGAAGACCACAAGTATCCTTCGTCTGGGCCTGTTGTCGACAGAAAAGTGTACTTGGTTCTTTGCACACCACCATGTTTGAGGGACATCGGTGTGATCACTGCTGATAGGTGGAGGGACAAACATAAAGGAACACCTATTTCTGGACAGGAGCATTTGGAAATAAGAGTGTGTAGTGGAGTGAAGTGTTTATTTGAGGGTCCAAACGTCCCTCTTTAGATGGTTATTACTTCTTTACATTCGTGAACATCATAAAAAGCAATGATTTTAAAAGCGCAGACGCCTATTATTACAGCAATTCATTTGTTGAGGTGGGAGGAAATGAGAAGGAAGTTGCTGCACCACGAAATCTATGCCTGAGCACTGCTGAAACAAAACAAAAAGAATTCACGGTGGCTAGATTGGGCTATTTTCTACTGACTCTCTCTGGGGACTCAAACAGAATCCATTTGTTTGTTTGTTTCTCAGTTTCACTTGTATAGGGTACCTGTCCCCGCCCCTTCAGCTTGTAGTTTGTCTGTGTCCTTGGATCTCAAGTGAGTCTCCAGAAAGGGAGCACGTAGGTGGTCTTGAGTTTTCATCAGTTCTTCTAACCCTGTGTCTTTTGATTGGAGCACTCAAAGCCTGTACTTTTATTCTGATATTTGAGAGCAGTGCTCTTACATCAGTTTGAAATTTTCTTTGTTCTCATTAATATAAAATCACATGCAGAACATTATGTTTTCCAGTCTACCCTCTTCAGCTAGTCCCCCCCAAATCCCAGTTACAGTCGCTGTCCGTCAGCATGTACTAAGATGCTGTAGAATCACTACATGTCTTCTCTGTGTTGTACAGCCCTACCAATAACCCCCCACACTACACATTAAACATGCTAATCCTAATGTCCCCATTCTTTTTCCTCGCCCTTATTACTCCCTTCCCACAAACGCTACCCAGTCACTTTCTCTTTGGTAACTGTTAGTCCACCCTCGGGTACTGTGAGTCTGCTGATGTCTTTTCCTTCAGTTTTTCTTTGTTATCATACTCCACACATGAGTGAAATCATTTGGTAAATGTATTTCTCTGCCTGGCCTGTTTGACTGAGCATAATACCCTCTACCTCCATCCACGTTATTGCAAATGATAGGATTTGTTTTCTTCTTATGGCTGCTTACTGCACTTTTTAAACTGGATTTCATTCTTCTTTTTTGTTTGTAGTTTCGCTATGTGCTTTCACCATTGCTCTCCTGGTAATGAGCAGTAGCTTTGTGTTAGTCGATATGTACCTATATCTATCTATCTGTCTGTCTATCTATTTATCAATCAATCAATCAACTTTTTGTCTGCCCATCTGTCCTTGTGTACAGAACAGTTAACCACATATCCTGTATCACTTTCCTACACTATGCTTCAAAAAATCCTGCAAAGTATCTAGGCTGTAGAGAGAGCACTGGGTTCACCGAGACCCTTGCAGGACGAGACGGCCACGTGTACCTACAAAACCAGGAAATGGTTGTGCCGGAACTTGAACCCGTGTCTCTGTCCTCTGTCCTCTTTCATCTCCTTCTAACTTGCTGTCTGTATTTAGCCACATTCATTGACTAAGTGCTCCCTGATGACCACAAATATCATTAATAAGGGCCTGTTGTCTACAGAAAAGTAAACTTGTTGCTTTGCTCACCACCATGTTTGAAGGACATCAGCGTGATCACCGCCGATAGGACGGAGGGTCAAATAGAAAGGAACACCAATTTCTAGACAGAGGCAGTTGGGAGCCAAGAGTGTATTGTGGAGTGACGTGTTTATTTGAGTGTCCAAACTTCCCTCTTTAGGTGGTTATTAGATCTTCTCAATCGTGAACATCATAAAACCCACTGATTTCATTGGCCCAGATGCTTATTATTACAGCAACTCAGTTGTTGAGGTGAGAGAAAATGAGAAGTATGTTGCTGCACCACTATATCTATCGCTGGGAACTGCTGAAACCAAACAAAAAGAATTCACGGTGGTCAGATAGGGCTATTTTCTGCTGACTGTCTCTGGGGACTCAAACAGAATCCATTTGTTTGATAGTTTGTTTTTCAGTTTCACTCGTGTAGGGTACTTGTCCACACACCTTCGGCTTGTAGTTTGTCTGTTGTCCTTGGATCTCAAGTGAGTCCCCTGTAAGTAAGCACGTAGGTGTTTTGAGTTTTTATCCCTTCTTTTAACCCTGTGTCTTTTGTTTGCAGCACTCAGTGCTTGAACTTTTATTCTGATGATTCCGAGCTGTACACTTATTGCACTTAAATAATATTTTATCATTAATCTACAATCACGAGAAGAACATTATTTTTACTATGCTCCCCCCTTCACCAAGTCCCCCCGAAAAACCTCTTCAGTCGCTGTCTATCAGCGTAGTGGAATGCTGTGGATCCCTTCACCAAGTCCGCCCCCACAGACCCGTTACAGTCGCTGTCCATCAGTGAGTAGTAAGATGCTATATGATCTCTACTAGTCTTCTCTGTGTTGTACAGTACTCCCCATGCACACCCGACCCCACGCATTATTCATGCTAATCCCAATTACCACTATTCTTTCTCCCCACACTTATCCCTCCCTTCAGACTCACCCTGCCTAGTCTTTTTCCCTTTGGTAACTTTTAGTCAACTCTCGGAATCTGTGAGAGTGCTTCTTTTTTTTCCTTCAGTTTCTCTTTGTTGTTATACTCCACACATGAGTGAAATCACTTGGTACTTGTCTTTCTCCACCTGGCCTATTTCTCTGAACGTACTACCGTCTAGCTCCATCCACGTCACTGCAAATGGTAGTGTTTGCTTTCTTCTAAAGGCTGCTTACTGCAATTTTAAACTGGATTTCATTCTTCCTTTTTGTTTGTAGATTAGCTATGTTATTCACCATTCAACTCCTATTTATGTACAATAGCTTTGTGTCAATCGATATGTATCTGTATCTATCTGTCTAACGGTCTGTCTATCTATGTATCTATGTATGTAAGTATGTATGTATGTATCTATGGATCTACCTTTCTATCTATCTATCTATCTTCCTATCATCTATCTATGATGTCTATCATCTATCGGTCTATGTACCTATCTATCTTTCTTTCATCTGTCGTCTGTCTACCTATCTATCTATGAATCAATCACCTTTTTGTCTGCCCATCTATCCTTCTGTACAGAACAGTTAACAACATAGCTTATGTCTCTTTCCTACAATATGCTTCCAGAAATCTTGCAAGGTAGCTAAGCCATAAGGAGAGCACTGTGTTCACCGATACACTTTCAGGTAGAGTCAGCCGCGTGTGCTTATAAAACCAGTAAATGGAGGTGAAAGGACTTGAACCCGTATCTCTGTCCTCTGTCCTCTTATAATTCCTGCTCGCTTGGTGACTTTATTTAGCCACATTCAGTGAGTAAGTGATCCCCGAAGACCACAAGTATCCTTCGTCTGGGCCTGTTGTCGACAGAAAAGTGTACTTGGTTCTTTGCACACCACCATGTTTGAGGGACATTGGTGTGATCACTGCTGATAGATGGAGGGACAAACATAAAGGAACACCTATTTCTGGACAGGAGCATTTGGAAATAAGAGTGTGTAGTGGAGTGAAGTGTTTATTTGAGGGTCCAAACGTCCCTCTTTAGATGGTTATTACTTCTTTACATTCGTGAACATCATAAAAAGCAATGATTTTAAAAGCGCAGACGCCTATTATTACAGCAATTCATTTGCTGAGGTGGGAGGAAATGAGAAGGAAGTTGCTGCACCACGAAATCTATGCCTGAGCACTGCTGAAACAAAACAAAAAGAATTCACGGTGGCTAGATTGGGCTATTTTCTACTGACTCTCTCTGGGGACTCAAACAGAATCCATTTGTTTGTTTGTTTCTCTGTTTCACTTGTATAGGGTACCTGTCCCTGCCCCTTCAGCTTGTAGTTTGTCTGTGTCCTTGGATCTCAAGTGAGTCTCCAGAAAGGGAGCACGTAGGTGGTCTTGAGTTTTCATCAGTTCTTCTAACCCTGTGTCTTTTGATTGGAGCACTCAAAGCCTGTACTTTTATTCTGATATTTGAGAGCAGTGCTCTTACATCAGTTTGAAATTTTCTTTGTTCTCATTAATATAAAATCACATGCAGAACATTCTGTTTTCCAGTCTACCCTCTTCAGCTAGTCCCCCCCAAATCCCAGTTACAGTCACTGTCCGTCAGCATGTACTAAGATGCTGTAGAATCACTACATGTCTTCTCTGTGTTGTACAGCCCTACCAATAACCCCCCACACTACACATTAAACATGCTAATCCTAATGTCCCCATTCTTTTTCCTCGCCCTTATTACTCCCTTCCCACAAACGCTACCCAGTCACTTTCTCTTTGGTAACTGTTAGTCCACCCTCGGGTACTGTGAGTCTGCTGATGTCTTTTCCTTCAGTTTTTCTTTGTTATCATACTCCACACATGAGTGAAATCATTTGGTAAATGTATTTCTCTGCCTGGCCTGTTTGACTGAGCATAATACCCTCTACCTCCATCCACGTTATTGCAAATGATAGGATTTGTTTTCTTCTTATGGCTGCTTACTGCACTTTTTAAACTGGATTTCATTCTTCTTTTTTGTTTGTAGTTTCGCTATGTGCTTTCACCATTGCTCTCCTGGTAATGAGCAGTAGCTTTGTGTTAGTCGATATGTACCTATATCTATCTATCTGTCTGTCTATCTATTTATCAATCAATCAATCAACTTTTTGTCTGCCCATCTGTCCTTGTGTACAGAACAGTTAACCACATATCCTGTATCACTTTCCTACACTATGCTTCAAAAAATCCTGCAAAGTATCTAGGCTGTAGAGAGAGCACTGGGTTCACCGAGACCCTTGCAGGACGAGACGGCCACGTGTACCTACAAAACCAGGAAATGGTTGTGCCGGAACTTGAACCCGTGTCTCTGTCCTCTGTCCTCTTTCATCTCCTTCTAACTTGCTGTCTGTATTTAGCCACATTCATTGACTAAGTGCTCCCTGAAGACCACAGATATCATTAATAAGGGCCTGTTGTCTACAGAAAAGTAAACTTGTTGCTTTGCTCACCACCATGTTTGAAGGACATCAGCGTGATCACCGCCGATAGGACGGAGGGTCAAATAGAAAGGAACACCAATTTCTAGACAGAGGCAGTTGGGAGCCAAGAGTGTATTGTGGAGTGACGTGTTTATTTGAGTGTCCAAACTTCCCTCTTTAGGTGGTTATTAGATCTTCTCAATCGTGAACATCATAAAACCCACTGATTTCATTGGCCCAGATGCTTATTATTACAGCAACTCAGTTGTTGAGGTGAGAGAAAATGAGAAGTATGTTGCTGCACCACTATATCTATCGCTGGGAACTGCTGAAACCAAACAAAAAGAATTCACGGTGGTCAGATAGGGCTATTTTCTGCTGACTGTCTCTGGGGACTCAAACAGAATCCATTTGTTTGATAGTTTGTTTTTCAGTTTCACTCGTGTAGGGTACTTGTCCACACACCTTCGGCTTGTAGTTTGTCTGTTGTCCTTGGATCTCAAGTGAGTCCCCTGTAAGTAAGCACGTAGGTGTTTTGAGTTTTTATCCCTTCTTTTAACCCTGTGTCTTTTGTTTGCAGCACTCAGTGCTTGAACTTTTATTCTGATGATTCCGAGCTGTACACTTATTGCACTTAAATAATATTTTATCATTAATCTACAATCACGAGAAGAACATTATTTTTACTATGCTCCCCCCTTCACCAAGTCCCCCCGAAAAACCTCTTCAGTCGCTGTCTATCAGCGTAGTGGAATGCTGTGGATCCCTTCACCAAGTCCGCCCCCACAGACCCGTTACAGTCGCTGTCCATCAGTGAGTAGTAAGATGCTATATGATCTCTACTAGTCTTCTCTGTGTTGTACAGTACTCCCCATGCACACCCGACCCCACGCATTATTCATGCTAATCCCAATTACCACTATTCTTTCTCCCCACACTTATCCCTCCCTTCAGACTCACCCTGCCTAGTCTTTTTCCCTTTGGTAACTTTTAGTCAACTCTCGGAATCTGTGAGAGTGCTTCTTTTTTTTCCTTCAGTTTCTCTTTGTTGTTATACTCCACACATGAGTGAAATCACTTGGTACTTGTCTTTCTCCACCTGGCCTATTTCTCTGAACGTACTACCGTCTAGCTCCATCCACGTCACTGCAAATGGTAGTGTTTGCTTTCTTCTAAAGGCTGCTTACTGCAATTTTAAACTGGATTTCATTCTTCCTTTTTGTTTGTAGATTAGCTATGTTATTCACCATTCAACTCCTATTTATGTACAATAGCTTTGTGTCAATCGATATGTATCTGTATCTATCTGTCTAACGGTCTGTCTATCTATGTATCTATGTATGTAAGTATGTATGTATGTATCTATGGATCTACCATTCTATCTATCTATCTATCTTCCTATCATCTATCTATGATGTCTATCATCTATCGGTCTATGTACCTATCTATCTTTCTTTCATCTGTCGTCTGTCTACCTATCTATCTATGAATCAATCACCTTTTTGTCTGCCCATCTATCCTTCTGTACAGAACAGTTAACAACATAGCTTATGTCTCTTTCCTACAATATGCTTCCAGAAATCTTGCAAGGTAGCTAAGCCATAAGGAGAGCACTGTGTTCACCGATACACTTTCAGGTAGAGTCAGCCGCGTGTGCTTACAAAACCAGTAAATGGAGGTGAAAGGACTTGAACCCGTATCTCTGTCCTCTGTCCTCTTATACTTCCTGCTCGCTTGGTGACTTTATTTAGCCACATTCAGTGAGTAAGTGATCCCCGAAGACCACAAGTATCCTTCGTCTGGGCCTGTTGTCGACAGAAAAGTGTACTTGGTTCTTTGCACACCACCATGTTTGAGGGACATCGGTGTGATCACTGCTGATAGGTGGAGGGACAAACATAAAGGAACACCTATTTCTGGACAGGAGCATTTGGAAATAAGAGTGTGTAGTGGAGTGAAGTGTTTATTTGAGGGTCCAAACGTCCCTCTTTAGATGGTTATTACTTCTTTACATTCGTGAACATCATAAAAAGCAATGATTTTAAAAGCGCAGACGCCTATTATTACAGCAATTCATTTGTTGAGGTGGGAGGAAATGAGAAGGAAGTTGCTGCACCACGAAATCTATGCCTGAGCACTGCTGAAACAAAACAAAAAGAATTCACGGTGGCTAGATTGGGCTATTTTCTACTGACTCTCTCTGGGGACTCAAACAGAATCCATTTGTTTGTTTGTTTCTCAGTTTCACTTGTATAGGGTACCTGTCCCTGCCCCTTCAGCTTGTAGTTTGTCTGTGTCCTTGGATCTCAAGTGAGTCTCCAGAAAGGGAGCACGTAGGTGGTCTTGAGTTTTCATCAGTTCTTCTAACCCTGTGTCTTTTGATTGGAGCACTCAAAGCCTGTACTTTTATTCTGATATTTGAGAGCAGTGCTCTTACATCAGTTTGAAATTTTCTTTGTTCTCATTAATATAAAATCACATGCAGAACATTATGTTTTCCAGTCTACCCTCTTCAGCTAGTCCCCCCCAAATCCCAGTTACAGTCGCTGTCCGTCAGCATGTACTAAGATGCTGTAGAATCACTACATGTCTTCTCTGTGTTGTACAGCCCTACCAATAACCCCCCACACTACACATTAAACATGCTAATCCTAATGTCCCCATTCTTTTTCCTCGCCCTTATTACTCCCTTCCCACAAACGCTACCCAGTCACTTTCTCTTTGGTAACTGTTAGTCCACCCTCGGGTACTGTGACTCTGCTGATGTCTTTTCCTTCAGTTTTTCTTTGTTATCATACTCCACACATGAGTGAAATCATTTGGTAAATGTATTTCTCTGCCTGGCCTGTTTGACTGAGCATAATACCCTCTACCTCCATCCACGTTATTGCAACTGATAGGATTTGTTTTCTTCTTATGGCTGCTTACTGCACTTTTTAAACTGGATTTCATTCTTCTTTTTGTTTGTAGTTTCGCTATGTGTTTTCACCATTGCTCTCCTATTAATGAGCAGTAGCTTTGTGTTAGTCGATATGTACCTATATCTATCTATCTGTCTGTCTATCTATTTATCAATCAATCAATCAACTTTTTGTCTGCCCATCTGTCCTTGTGTACAGAACAGTTAACCACATATCCTGTATCACTTTCCTACACTATGCTTCAAAAATCCTGCAAAGTATCTAGGCTGTAGAAAGAGCACTGGGTTCACCGAGACCCTTGCAGGACGAGACGGCCACGTGTACCTACAAAACCAGGAAATGGTTGTGCCGGAACTTGAACCCGTGTCTCTGTCCTCTGTCCTCTTTCATCTCCTTCTAACTTGCTGTCTGTATTTAGCCACATTCATTGACTAAGTGCTCCCTGAAGACCACAAATATCATTAATAAGGGCCTGTTGTCTACAGAAAAGTAAACTTGTTGCTTTGCTCACCACCATGTTTGAAGGACATCAGCGTGATCACCGCCGATAGGACGGAGGGTCAAATAGAAAGGAACACCAATTTCTAGACAGAGGCAGTTGGGAGCCAAGAGTGTATTGTGGAGTGACGTGTTTATTTGAGTGTCCAAACTTCCCTCTTTAGGTGGTTATTAGATCTTCTCAATCGTGAACATCATAAAACCCACTGATTTCATTGGCCCAGATGCTTATTATTACAGCAACTCAGTTGTTGAGGTGAGAGAAAATGAGAAGTATGTTGCTGCACCACTATATCTATCGCTGGGAACTGCTGAAACCAAACAAAAAGAATTCACGGTGGTCAGATAGGGCTATTTTCTGCTGACTGTCTCTGGGGACTCAAACAGAATCCATTTGTTTGATAGTTTGTTTTTCAGTTTCACTCGTGTAGGGTACTTGTCCACACACCTTCGGCTTGTAGTTTGTCTGTTGTCCTTGGATCTCAAGTGAGTCCCCTGTAAGTAAGCACGTAGGTGTTTTGAGTTTTTATCCCTTCTTTTAACCCTGTGTCTTTTGTTTGCAGCACTCAGTGCTTGAACTTTTATTCTGATGATTCCGAGCTGTACACTTATTGCACTTAAATAATATTTTATCATTAATCTACAATCACGAGAAGAACATTATTTTTACTATGCTCCCCCCTTCACCAAGTCCCCCCGAAAAACCTCTTCAGTCGCTGTCTATCAGCGTAGTGGAATGCTGTGGATCCCTTCACCAAGTCCGCCCCCACAGACCCGTTACAGTCGCTGTCCATCAGTGAGTAGTAAGATGCTATATGATCTCTACTAGTCTTCTCTGTGTTGTACAGTACTCCCCATGCACACCCGACCCCACGCATTATTCATGCTAATCCCAATTACCACTATTCTTTCTCCCCACACTTATCCCTCCCTTCAGACTCACCCTGCCTAGTCTTTTTCCCTTTGGTAACTTTTAGTCAACTCTCGGAATCTGTGAGAGTGCTTCTTTTTTTTCCTTCAGTTTCTCTTTGTTGTTATACTCCACACATGAGTGAAATCACTTGGTACTTGTCTTTCTCCACCTGGCCTATTTCTCTGAACGTACTACCGTCTAGCTCCATCCACGTCACTGCAAATGGTAGTGTTTGCTTTCTTCTAAAGGCTGCTTACTGCAATTTTAAACTGGATTTCATTCTTCCTTTTTGTTTGTAGATTAGCTATGTTATTCACCATTCAACTCCTATTTATGTACAATAGCTTTGTGTCAATCGATATGTATCTGTATCTATCTGTCTAACGGTCTGTCTATCTATGTATCTATGTATGTAAGTATGTATGTATGTATCTATGGATCTACCATTCTATCTATCTATCTATCTTCCTATCATCTATCTATGATGTCTATCATCTATCGGTCTATGTACCTATCTATCTTTCTTTCATCTGTCGTCTGTCTACCTATCTATCTATGAATCAATCACCTTTTTGTCTGCCCATCTATCCTTCTGTACAGAACAGTTAACAACATAGCTTATGTCTCTTTCCTACAATATGCTTCCAGAAATCTTGCAAGGTAGCTAAGCCATAAGGAGAGCACTGTGTTCACCGATACACTTTCAGGTAGAGTCAGCCGCGTGTGCTTACAAAACCAGTAAATGGAGGTGAAAGGACTTGAACCCGTATCTCTGTCCTCTGTCCTCTTATACTTCCTGCTCGCTTGGTGACTTTATTTAGCCACATTCAGTGAGTAAGTGATCCCCGAAGACCACAAGTATCCTTCGTCTGGGCCTGTTGTCGACAGAAAAGTGTACTTGGTTCTTTGCACACCACCATGTTTGAGGGACATCGGTGTGATCACTGCTGATAGGTGGAGGGACAAACATAAAGGAACACCTATTTCTGGACAGGAGCATTTGGAAATAAGAGTGTGTAGTGGAGTGAAGTGTTTATTTGAGGGTCCAAACGTCCCTCTTTAGATGGTTATTACTTCTTTACATTCGTGAACATCATAAAAAGCAATGATTTTAAAAGCGCAGACGCCTATTATTACAGCAATTCATTTGTTGAGGTGGGAGGAAATGAGAAGGAAGTTGCTGCACCACGAAATCTATGCCTGAGCACTGCTGAAACAAAACAAAAAGAATTCACGGTGGCTAGATTGGGCTATTTTCTACTGACTCTCTCTGGGGACTCAAACAGAATCCATTTGTTTGTTTGTTTCTCAGTTTCACTTGTATAGGGTACCTGTCCCTGCCCCTTCAGCTTGTAGTTTGTCTGTGTCCTTGGATCTCAAGTGAGTCTCCAGAAAGGGAGCACGTAGGTGGTCTTGAGTTTTCATCAGTTCTTCTAACCCTGTGTCTTTTGATTGGAGCACTCAAAGCCTGTACTTTTATTCTGATATTTGAGAGCAGTGCTCTTACATCAGTTTGAAATTTTCTTTGTTCTCATTAATATAAAATCACATGCAGAACATTATGTTTTCCAGTCTACCCTCTTCAGCTAGTCCCCCCCAAATCCCAGTTACAGTCGCTGTCCGTCAGCATGTACTAAGATGCTGTAGAATCTCTACATGTCTTCTCTGTGTTGTACAGCCCTACCAATAACCCCCCACACTACACATTAAACATGCTAATCCTAATGTCCCCATTCTTTTTCCTCGCCCTTATTACTCCCTTCCCACAAACGCTACCCAGTCACTTTCTCTTTGGTAACTGTTAGTCCACCCTCGGGTACTGTGAGTCTGCTGATGTCTTTTCCTTCAGTTTTTCTTTGTTATCATACTCCACACATGAGTGAAATCATTTGGTAAATGTATTTCTCTGCCTGGCCTGTTTGACTGAGCGTAATACCCTCTACCTCCATCCACGTTATTGCAAATGATAGGATTTGTTTTCTTCTTATGGCTGCTTACTGCACTTTTTAAACTGGATTTCATTCTTCTTTTTTGTTTGTAGTTTCGCTATGTGCTTTCACCATTGCTCTCCTGGTAATGAGCAGTAGCTTTGTGTTAGTCGATATGTACCTATATCTATCTATCTGTCTGTCTATCTATTTATCAATCAATCAATCAACTTTTTGTCTGCCCATCTGTCCTTGTGTACAGAACAGTTAACCACATATCCTGTATCACTTTCCTACACTATGCTTCAAAAAATCCTGCAAAGTATCTAGGCTGTAGAGAGAGCACTGGGTTCACCGAGACCCTTGCAGGACGAGACGGCCACGTGTACCTACAAAACCAGGAAATGGTTGTGCCGGAACTTGAACCCGTGTCTCTGTCCTCTGTCCTCTTTCATCTCCTTCTAACTTGCTGTCTGTATTTAGCCACATTCATTGACTAAGTGCTCCCTGAAGACCACAAATATCATTAATAAGGGCCTGTTGTCTACAGAAAAGTAAACTTGTTGCTTTGCTCACCACCATGTTTGAAGGACATCAGCGTGATCACCGCCGATAGGACGGAGGGTCAAATAGAAAGGAACACCAATTTCTAGACAGAGGCAGTTGGGAGCCAAGAGTGTATTGTGGAGTGACGTGTTTATTTGAGTGTCCAAACTTCCCTCTTTAGGTGGTTATTAGATCTTCTCAATCGTGAACATCATAAAACCCACTGATTTCATTGGCCCAGATGCTTATTATTACAGCAACTCAGTTGTTGAGGTGAGAGAAAATGAGAAGTATGTTGCTGCACCACTATATCTATCGCTGGGAACTGCTGAAACCAAACAAAAAGAATTCACGGTGGTCAGATAGGGCTATTTTCTGCTGACTGTCTCTGGGGACTCAAACAGAATCCATTTGTTTGATAGTTTGTTTTTCAGTTTCACTCGTGTAGGGTACTTGTCCACACACCTTCGGCTTGTAGTTTGTCTGTTGTCCTTGGATCTCAAGTGAGTCCCCTGTAAGTAAGCACGTAGGTGTTTTGAGTTTTTATCCCTTCTTTTAACCCTGTGTCTTTTGTTTGCAGCACTCAGTGCTTGAACTTTTATTCTGATGATTCCGAGCTGTACACTTATTGCACTTAAATAATATTTTATCATTAATCTACAATCACGAGAAGAACATTATTTTTACTATGCTCCCCCCTTCACCAAGTCCCCCCGAAAAACCTCTTCAGTCGCTGTCTGTCAGTGTAGTGGAATGCTGTGGATCCCTTCACCAAGTCCGCCCCCACAGACCCGTTACAGTCGCTGTCCATCAGTGAGTAGTAAGATGCTATATGATCTCTACTAGTCTTCTCTGTGTTGTACAGTACTCCCCATGCACACCCGACCCCACGCATTATTCATGCTAATCCCAATTACCACTATTCTTTCTCCCCACACTTATCCCTCCCTTCAGACTCACCCTGCCTAGTCTTTTTCCCTTTGGTAACTTTTAGTCAACTCTCGGAATCTGTGAGAGTGCTTCTTTTTTTTCCTTCAGTTTCTCTTTGTTGTTATACTCCACACATGAGTGAAATCACTTGGTACTTGTCTTTCTCCACCTGGCCTATTTCTCTGAACGTACTACCGTCTAGCTCCATCCACGTCACTGCAAATGGTAGTGTTTGCTTTCTTCTAAAGGCTGCTTACTGCAATTTTAAACTGGATTTCATTCTTCCTTTTTGTTTGTAGATTAGCTATGTTATTCACCATTCAACTCCTATTTATGTACAATAGCTTTGTGTCAATCGATATGTATCTGTATCTATCTGTCTAACGGTCTGTCTATCTATGTATCTATGTATGTAAGTATGTATGTATGTATCTATGGATCTACCTTTCTATCTATCTATCTATCTTCCTATCATCTATCTATGATGTCTATCATCTATCGGTCTATGTACCTATCTATCTTTCTTTCATCTGTCGTCTGTCTACCTATCTATCTATGAATCAATCACCTTTTTGTCTGCCCATCTATCCTTCTGTACAGAACAGTTAACAACATAGCTTATGTCTCTTTCCTACAATATGCTCCGAGAAATCTTGCAAGGTAGCTAAGCCATAAGGAGAGCACTGTGTTCACCGATACACTTTCAGGTAGAGTCAGCCGCGTGTGCTTACAAAACCAGTAAATGGAGGTGAAAGGACTTGAACCCGTATCTCTGTCCTCTGTCCTCTTATAATTCCTGCTCGCTTGGTGACTTTATTTAGCCACATTCAGTGAGTAAGTGATCCCCGAAGACCACAAGTATCCTTCGTCTGGGCCTGTTGTCGACAGAAAAGTGTACTTGGTTCTTTGCACACCACCATGTTTGAGGGACATTGGTGTGATCACTGCTGATAGGTGGAGGGACAAACATAAAGGAACACCTATTTCTGGACAGGAGCATTTGGAAATAAGAGTGTGTAGTGGAGTGAAGTGTTTATTTGAGGGTCCAAACGTCCCTCTTTAGATGGTTATTACTTCTTTACATTCGTGAACATCATAAAAAGCAATGATTTTAAAAGCGCAGACGCCTATTATTACAGCAATTCATTTGTTGAGGTGGGAGGAAATGAGAAGGAAGTTGCTGCACCACGAAATCTATGCCTGAGCACTGCTGAAACAAAACAAAAAGAATTCACGGTGGCTAGATTGGGCTATTTTCTACTGACTCTCTCTGGGGACTCAAACAGAATCCATTTGTTTGTTTGTTTCTCAGTTTCACTTGTATAGGGTACCTGTCCCAGCCCCTTCAGCTTGTAGTTTGTCTGTGTCCTTGGATCTCAAGTGAGTCTCCAGAAAGGGAGCACGTAGGTGGTCTTGAGTTTTCATCAGTTCTTCTAACCCTGTGTCTTTTGATTGGAGCACTCAAAGCCTGTACTTTTATTCTGATACTTGAGAGCAGTGCTCTTACATCAGTTTGAAATTTTCTTTGTTCTCATTAATATAAAATCACATGCAGAACATTATGTTTTCCAGTCTACCCTCTTCAGCTAGTCCCCCCCAAATCCCAGTTACAGTCGCTGTCCGTCAGCATGTACTAAGATGCTGTAGAATCTCTACATGTCTTCTCTGTGTTGTACAGCCCTACCAATAACCCCCCACACTACACATTAAACATGCTAATCCTAATGTCCCCATTCTTTTTCCTCGCCCTTATTACTCCCTTCCCACAAACGCTACCCAGTCACTTTCTCTTTGGTAACTGTTAGTCCACCCTCGGGTACTGTGAGTCTGCTGATGTCTTTTCCTTCAGTTTTTCTTTGTTATCATACTCCACACATGAGTGAAATCATTTGGTAAATGTATTTCTCTGCCTGGCCTGTTTGACTGAGCGTAATACCCTCTACCTCCATCCACGTTATTGCAAATGATAGGATTTGTTTTCTTCTTATGGCTGCTTACTGCACTTTTTAAACTGGATTTCATTCTTCTTTTTTGTTTGTAGTTTCGCTATGTGCTTTCACCATTGCTCTCCTGGTAATGAGCAGTAGCTTTGTGTTAGTCGATATGTACCTATATCTATCTATCTGTCTGTCTATCTATTTATCAATCAATCAATCAACTTTTTGTCTGCCCATCTGTCCTTGTGTACAGAACAGTTAACCACATATCCTGTATCACTTTCCTACACTATGCTTCAAAAAATCCTGCAAAGTATCTAGGCTGTAGAGAGAGCACTGGGTTCACCGAGACCCTTGCAGGACGAGACGGCCACGTGTACCTACAAAACCAGGAAATGGTTGTGCCGGAACTTGAACCCGTGTCTCTGTCCTCTGTCCTCTTTCATCTCCTTCTAACTTGCTGTCTGTATTTAGCCACATTCATTGACTAAGTGCTCCCTGAAGACCACAAATATCATTAATAAGGGCCTGTTGTCTACAGAAAAGTAAACTTGTTGCTTTGCTCACCACCATGTTTGAAGGACATCAGCGTGATCACCGCCGATAGGACGGAGGGTCAAATAGAAAGGAACACCAATTTCTAGACAGAGGCAGTTGGGAGCCAAGAGTGTATTGTGGAGTGACGTGTTTATTTGAGTGTCCAAACTTCCCTCTTTAGGTGGTTATTAGATCTTCTCAATCGTGAACATCATAAAACCCACTGATTTCATTGGCCCAGATGCTTATTATTACAGCAACTCAGTTGTTGAGGTGAGAGAAAATGAGAAGTATGTTGCTGCACCACTATATCTATCGCTGGGAACTGCTGAAACCAAACAAAAAGAATTCACGGTGGTCAGATAGGGCTATTTTCTGCTGACTGTCTCTGGGGACTCAAACAGAATCCATTTGTTTGATAGTTTGTTTTTCAGTTTCACTCGTGTAGGGTACTTGTCCACACACCTTCGGCTTGTAGTTTGTCTGTTGTCCTTGGATCTCAAGTGAGTCCCCTGTAAGTAAGCACGTAGGTGTTTTGAGTTTTTATCCCTTCTTTTAACCCTGTGTCTTTTGTTTGCAGCACTCAGTGCTTGAACTTTTATTCTGATGATTCCGAGCTGTACACTTATTGCACTTAAATAATATTTTATCATTAATCTACAATCACGAGAAGAACATTATTTTTACTATGCTCCCCCCTTCACCAAGTCCCCCCGAAAAACCTCTTCAGTCGCTGTCTATCAGCGTAGTGGAATGCTGTGGATCCCTTCACCAAGTCCGCCCCCACAGACCCGTTACAGTCGCTGTCCATCAGTGAGTAGTAAGATGCTATATGATCTCTACTAGTCTTCTCTGTGTTGTACAGTACTCCCCATGCACACCCGACCCCACGCATTATTCATGCTAATCCCAATTACCACTATTCTTTCTCCCCACACTTATCCCTCCCTTCAGACTCACCCTGCCTAGTCTTTTTCCCTTTGGTAACTTTTAGTCAACTCTCGGAATCTGTGAGAGTGCTTCTTTTTTTTCCTTCAGTTTCTCTTTGTTGTTATACTCCACACATGAGTGAAATCACTTGGTACTTGTCTTTCTCCACCTGGCCTATTTCTCTGAACGTACTACCGACTAGCTCCATCCACGTCACTGCAAATGGTAGTGTTTGCTTTCTTCTAAAGGCTGCTTACTGCAATTTTAAACTGGATTTCATTCTTCCTTTTTGTTTGTAGATTAGCTATGTTATTCACCATTCAACTCCTATTTATGTACAATAGCTTTGTGTCAATCGATATGTATCTGTATCTATCTGTCTAACGGTCTGTCTATCTATGTATCTATGTATGTAAGTATGTATGTATGTATCTATGGATCTACCTTTCTATCTATCTATCTATCTTCCTATCATCTATCTATGATGTCTATCATCTATCGGTCTATGTACCTATCTATCTTTCTTTCATCTGTCGTCTGTCTACCTATCTATCTATGAATCAATCACCTTTTTGTCTGCCCATCTATCCTTCTGTACAGAACAGTTAACAACATAGCTTATGTCTCTTTCCTACAATATGCTTCCAGAAATCTTGCAAGGTAGCTAAGCCATAAGGAGAGCACTGTGTTCACCGATACACTTTCAGGTAGAGTCAGCCGCGTGTGATTATAAAACCAGTAAATGGAGGTGAAAGGACTTGAACCCGTATCTCTGTCCTCTGTCCTCTTATAATTCCTGCTCGCTTGGTGACTTTATTTAGCCACATTCAGTGAGTAAGTGATCCCCGAAGACCACAAGTATCCTTCGTCTGGGCCTGTTGTCGACAGAAAAGTGTACTTGGTTCTTTGCACACCACCATGTTTGAGGGACATTGGTGTGATCACTGCTGATAGGTGGAGGGACAAACATAAAGGAACACCTATTTCTGGACAGGAGCATTTGGAAATAAGAGTGTGTAGTGGAGTGAAGTGTTTATTTGAGGGTCCAAACGTCCCTCTTTAGATGGTTATTACTTCTTTACATTCGTGAACATCATAAAAAGCAATGATTTTAAAAGCGCAGACGCCTATTATTACAGCAATTCATTTGTTGAGGTGGGAGGAAATGAGAAGGAAGTTGCTGCACCACGAAATCTATGCCTGAGCACTGCTGAAACAAAACAAAAAGAATTCACGGTGGCTAGATTGGGCTATTTTCTACTGACTCTCTCTGGGGACTCAAACAGAATCCATTTGTTTGTTTGTTTCTCAGTTTCACTTGTATAGGGTACCTGTCCCTGCCCCTTCAGCTTGTAGTTTGTCTGTGTCCTTGGATCTCAAGTGAGTCTCCAGAAAGGGAGCACGTAGGTGGTCTTGAGTTTTCATCAGTTCTTCTAACCCTCTGTCTTTTGATTGGAGCACTCAAAGCCTGTACTTTTATTCTGATATTTGAGAGCAGTGCTCTTACATCAGTTTGAAATTTTCTTTGTTCTCATTAATATAAAATCACATGCAGAACATTCTGTTTTCCAGTCTACCCTCTTCAGCTAGTCCCCCCCAAATCCCAGTTACAGTCGCTGTCCGTCAGCATGTACTAAGATGCTGTAGAATCACTACATGTCTTCTCTGTGTTGTACAGCCCTACCAATAACCCCCCACACTACACATTAAACATGCTAATCCTAATGTCCCCATTCTTTTTCCTCGCCCTTATTACTCCCTTCCCACAAACGCTACCCAGTCACTTTCTCTTTGGTAACTGTTAGTCCACCCTCGGGTACTGTGAGTCTGCTGATGTCTTTTCCTTCAGTTTTTCTTTGTTATCATACTCCACACATGAGTGAAATCATTTGGTAAATGTATTTCTCTGCCTGGCCTGTTTGACTGAGCATAATACCCTCTACCTCCATCCACGTTATTGCAAATGATAGGATTTGTTTTCTTCTTATGGCTGCTTACTGCACTTTTTAAACTGGATTTCATACTTCTTTTTGTTTGTAGTTTCGCTATGTGCTTTCACCATTGCTCTCCTGGTAATGAGCAGTAGCTTTGTGTTAGTCGATATGTACCTATATCTATCTATCTGTCTGTCTATCTATTTATCAATCAATCAATCAACTTTTTGTCTGCCCATCTGTCCTTGTGTACAGAACAGTTAACCACATATCCTGTATCACTTTCCTACACTATGCTTCAAAAATCCTGCAAAGTATCTAGGCTGTAGAAAGAGCACTGGTTCACCGAGACCCTTGCAGGACGAGACGGCCACGTGTACCTACAAAACCAGGAAATGGTTGTGCCGGAACTTGAACCCGTGTCTCTGTCCTCTGTCCTCTTTCATCTCCTTCTAACTTGCTGTCTGTATTTAGCCACATTCATTGACTAAGTGCTCCCTGAAGACCACAAATATCATTAATAAGGGCCTGTTGTCTACAGAAAAGTAAACTTGTTGCTTTGCTCACCACCATGTTTGAAGGACATCAGCGTGATCACCGCCGATAGGACGGAGGGTCAAATAGAAAGGAACACCAATTTCTAGACAGAGGCAGTTGGGAGCCAAGAGTGTATTGTGGAGTGACGTGTTTATTTGAGTGTCCAAACTTCCCTCTTTAGGTGGTTATTAGATCTTCTCAATCGTGAACATCATAAAACCCACTGATTTCATTGGCCCAGATGCTTATTATTACAGCAACTCAGTTGTTGAGGTGAGAGAAAATGAGAAGTATGTTGCTGCACCACTATATCTATCGCTGGGAACTGCTGAAACCAAACAAAAAGAATTCACGGTGGTCAGATAGGGCTATTTTCTGCTGACTGTCTCTGGGGACTCAAACAGAATCCATTTGTTTGATAGTTTGTTTTTCAGTTTCACTCGTGTAGGGTACTTGTCCACACACCTTCGGCTTGTAGTTTGTCTGTTGTCCTTGGATCTCAAGTGAGTCCCTGTAAGTAAGCACGTAGGTGTTTTGAGTTTTTATCCCTTCTTTTAACCCTGCGTCTTTTGTTTGCAGCACTCAGTGCTTGAACTTTTATTCTGATGATTCCGAGCTGTACACTTATTGCACTTAAATAATATTTTATCATTAATCTACAATCACGAGAAGAACATTATTTTTACTATGCTCCCCCCTTCACCAAGTCCCCCCGAAAAACCTCTTCAGTCGCTGTCTATCAGCGTAGTGGAATGCTGTGGATCCCTTCACCAAGTCCGCCCCCACAGACCCGTTACAGTCGCTGTCCATCAGTGAGTAGTAAGATGCTATATGATCTCTACTAGTCTTCTCTGTGTTGTACAGTACTCCCCATGCACACCCGACCCCACGCATTATTCATGCTAATCCCAATTACCACTATTCTTTCTCCCCACACTTATCCCTCCCTTCAGACTCACCCTGCCTAGTCTTTTTCCCTTTGGTAACTTTTAGTCAACTCTCGGAATCTGTGAGAGTGCTTCTTTTTTTTCCTTCAGTTTCTCTTTGTTGTTATACTCCACACATGAGTGAAATCACTTGGTACTTGTCTTTCTCCACCTGGCCTATTTCTCTGAATGTACTACCGTCTAGCTCCATCCACGTCACTGCAAATGGTAGTGTTTGCTTTCTTCTAAAGGCTGCTTACTGCAATTTTAAACTGGATTTCATTCTTCCTTTTTGTTTGTAGATTAGCTATGTTATTCACCATTCAACTCCTATTTATGTACAATAGCTTTGTGTCAATCGATATGTATCTGTATCTATCTGTCTAACGGTCTGTCTATCTATGTATCTATGTATGTAAGTATGTATGTATGTATCTATGGATCTACCTTTCTATCTATCTATCTATCTTCCTATCATCTATCTATGATGTCTATCATCTATCGGTCTATGTACCTATCTATCTTTCTTTCATCTGTCGTCTGTCTACCTATCTATCTATGAATCAATCACCTTTTTGTCTGCCCATCTATCCTTCTGTACAGAACAGTTAACAACATAGCTTATGTCTCTTTCCTACAATATGCTTCCAGAAATCTTGCAAGGTAGCTAAGCCATAAGGAGAGCACTGTGTTCACCGATACACTTTCAGGTAGAGTCAGCCGCGTGTGCTTACAAAACCAGTAAATGGAGGTGAAAGGACTTGAACCCGTATCTCTGTCCTCTGTCCTCTTATAATTCCTGCTCGCTTGGTGACTTTATTTAGCCACATTCAGTGAGTATGTGATCCCCGAAGACCACAAGTATCCTTCGTCTGGGCCTGTTGTCGACAGAAAAGTGTACTTGGTTCTTTGCACACCACCATGTTTGAGGGACATTGGTGTGATCACTGCTGATAGGTGGAGGGACAAACATAAAGGAACACCTATTTCTGGACAGGAGCATTTGGAAATAAGAGTGTGTAGTGGAGTGAAGTGTTTATTTGAGGGTCCAAACGTCCCTCTTTAGATGGTTATTACTTCTTTACATTCGTGAACATCATAAAAAGCAATGATTTTAAAAGCGCAGACGCCTATTATTACAGCAATTCATTTGTTGAGGTGGGAGGAAATGAGAAGGAAGTTGCTGCACCACGAAATCTATGCCTGAGCACTGCTGAAACAAAACAGAAAGAATTCACGGTGGCTAGATTGGGCTATTTTCTACTGACTCTCTCTGGGGACTCAAACAGAATCCATTTGTTTGTTTGTTTCTCAGTTTCACTTGTATAGGGTACCTGTCCCTGCCCCTTCAGCTTGTAGTTTGTCTGTGTCCTTGGATCTCAAGTGAGTCTCCAGAAAGGGAGCACGTAGGTGGTCTTGAGTTTTCATCAGTTCTTCTAACCCTGTGTCTTTTGATTGGAGCACTCAAAGCCTGTACTTTTATTCTGATATTTGAGAGCAGTGCTCTTACATCAGTTTGAAATTTTCTTTGTTCTCATTAATATAAAATCACATGCAGAACATTATGTTTTCCAGTCTACCCTCTTCAGCTAGTCCCCCCCAAATCCCAGTTACAGTCGCTGTCCGTCAGCATGTACTAAGATGCTGTAGAATCTCTACATGTCTTCTCTGTGTTGTACAGCCCTACCAATAACCCCCCACACTACACATTAAACATGCTAATCCTAATGTCCCCATTCTTTTTCCTCGCCCTTATTACTCCCTTCCCACAAACGCTACCCAGTCACTTTCTCTTTGGTAACTGTTAGTCCACCCTCGGGTACTGTGAGTCTGCTGATGTCTTTTCCTTCAGTTTTTCTTTGTTATCATACTCCACACATGAGTGAAATCATTTGGTAAATGTATTTCTCTGCCTGGCCTGTTTGACTGAGCGTAATACCCTCTACCTCCATCCACGTTATTGCAAATGATAGGATTTGTTTTCTTCTTATGGCTGCTTACTGCACTTTTTAAACTGGATTTCATTCTTCTTTTTTGTTTGTAGTTTCGCTATGTGCTTTCACCATTGCTCTCCTGGTAATGAGCAGTAGCTTTGTGTTAGTCGATTTGTACCTATATCTATCTATCTGTCTGTCTATCTATTTATCAATCAATCAATCAACTTTTTGTCTGCCCATCTGTCCTTGTGTACAGAACAGTTAACCACATATCCTGTATCACTTTCCTACACTATGCTTCAAAAAATCCTGCAAAGTATCTAGGCTGTAGAGAGAGCACTGGGTTCACCGAGACCCTTGCAGGACGAGACGGCCACGTGTACCTACAAAACCAGGAAATGGTTGTGCCGGAACTTGAACCCGTGTCTCTGTCCTCTGTCCTCTTTCATCTCCTTCTAACTTGCTGTCTGTATTTAGCCACATTCATTGACTAAGTGCTCCCTGAAGACCACAAATATCATTAATAAGGGCCTGTTGTCTACAGAAAAGTAAACTTGTTGCTTTGCTCACCACCATGTTTGAAGGACATCAGCGTGATCACCGCCGATAGGACGGAGGGTCAAATAGAAAGGAACACCAATTTCTAGACAGAGGCAGTTGGGAGCCAAGAGTGTATTGTGGAGTGACGTGTTTATTTGAGTGTCCAAACTTCCCTCTTTAGGTGGTTATTAGATCTTCTCAATCGTGAACATCATAAAACCCACTGATTTCATTGGCCCAGATGCTTATTATTACAGCAACTCAGTTGTTGAGGTGAGAGAAAATGAGAAGTATGTTGCTGCACCACTATATCTATCGCTGGGAACTGCTGAAACCAAACAAAAAGAATTCACGGTTGTCAGATAGGGCTATTTTCTGCTGACTGTCTCTGGGGACTCAAACAGAATCCATTTGTTTGATAGTTTGTTTTTCAGTTTCACTCGTGTAGGGTACTTGTCCACACACCTTCGGCTTGTAGTTTGTCTGTTGTCCTTGGATCTCAAGTGAGTCCCCTGTAAGTAAGCACGTAGGTGTTTTGAGTTTTTATCCCTTCTTTTAACCCTGTGTCTTTTGTTTGCAGCACTCAGTGCTTGAACTTTTATTCTGATGATTCCGAGCTGTACACTTATTGCACTTAAATAATATTTTATCATTAATCTACAATCACGAGAAGAACATTATTTTTACTATGCTCCCCCCTACACCAAGTCCCCCCGAAAAAACTCTTCAGTCGCTGTCTATCAGCGTAGTGGAATTCTGTGGATCCCTTCACCAAGTCCGCCCCCACAGACCCGTTACAGTCGCTGTCCATCAGTGAGTAGTAAGATGCTATATGATCTCTACTAGTCTTCTCTGTGTTGTACAGTACTCCCCATGCACACCCGACCCCACGCATTATTCATGCTAATCCCAATTACCACTATTCTTTCTCCCCACACTTATCCCTCCCTTCAGACTCACCCTGCCTAGTCTTTTTCCCTTTGGTAACTTTTAGTCAACTCTCGGAATCTGTGAGAGTGCTTCTTTTTTTTCCTTCAGTTTCTCTTTGTTGTTATACTCCACACATGAGTGAAATCACTTGGTACTTGTCTTTCTCCACCTGGCCTATTTCTCTGAACGTACTACCGTCTAGCTCCATCCACGTCACTGCAAATGGTAGTGTTTGCTTTCTTCTAAAGGCTGCTTACTGCAATTTTAAACTGGATTTCATTCTTCCTTTTTGTTTGTAGATTAGCTATGTTATTCACCATTCAACTCCTATTTATGTACAATAGCTTTGTGTCAATCGATATGTATCTGTATCTATCTGTCTAACGGTCTGTCTATCTATGTATCTATGTATGTAAGTATGTATGTATGTATCTATGGATCTACCTTTCTATCTATCTATCTATCTTCCTATCATCTATCTATGATGTCTATCATCTATCGGTCTATGTACCTATCTATCTTTCTTTCATCTGTCGTCTGTCTACCTATCTATCTATGAATCAATCACCTTTTTGTCTGCCCATCTATCCTTCTGTACAGAACAGTTAACAACATAGCTTATGTCTCTTTCCTACAATATGCTTCCAGAAATCTTGCAAGGTAGCTAAGCCATAAGGAGAGCACTGTGTTCACCGATACACTTTCAGGTAGAGTCAGCCGCGTGTGCTTACAAAACCAGTAAATGGAGGTGAAAGGACTTGAACCCGTATCTCTGTCCTCTGTCCTCTTATAATTCCTGCTCGCTTGGTGACTTTATTTAGCCACATTCAGTGAGTAAGTGATCCCCGAAGACCACAAGTATCCTTCGTCTGGGCCTGTTGTCGACAGAAAAGTGTACTTGGTTCTTTGCACACCACCATGTTTGAGGGACATTGGTGTGATCACTGCTGATAGGTGGAGGGACAAACATAAAGGAACACCTATTTCTGGACAGGAGCATTTGGAAATAAGAGTGTGTAGTGGAGTGAAGTGTTTATTTGAGGGTCCAAACGTCCCTCTTTAGATGGTTATTACTTCTTTACATTCGTGAACATCATAAAAAGCAATGATTTTAAAAGCGCAGACGCCTATTATTACAGCAATTCATTTGTTGAGGTGGGAGGAAATGAGAAGGAAGTTGCTGCACCACGAAATCTATGCCTGAGCACTGCTGAAACAAAACAAAAAGAATTCACGGTGGCTAGATTGGGCTATTTTCTACTGACTCTCTCTGGGGACTCAAACAGAATCCATTTGTTTGTTTGTTTCTCAGTTTCACTTGTATAGGGTACCTGTCCCTGCCCCTTCAGCTTGTAGTTTGTCTGTGTCCTTGGATCTCAAGTGAGTCTCCAGAAAGGGAGCACGTAGGTGGTCTTGAGTTTTCATCAGTTCTTCTAACCCTGTGTCTTTTGATTGGAGCACTCAAAGCCTGTACTTTAATTCTGATATTTGAGAGCAGTGCTCTTACATCAGTTTGAAATTTTCTTTGTTCTCATTAATTTAAAATCACATGCAGAACATTATGTTTTCCAGTCTACCCTCTTCAGCTAGTCCCCCCCAAATCCCAGTTACAGTCGCTGTCCGTCAGCATGTACTAAGATGCTGTAGAATCTCTACATGTCTTCTCTGTGTTGTACAGCCCTACCAATAACCCCCCACACTACACATTAAACATGCTAATCCTAATGTCCCCATTCTTTTACCTCGCCCTTATTACTCCCTTCCCACAAACGCTACCCAGTCACTTTCTCTTTGGTAACTGTTAGTCCACCCTCGGGTACTGTGAGTCTGCTGATGTCTTTTCCTTCAGTTTTTCTTTGTTATCATACTCCACACATGAGTGAAATCATTTGGTAAATGTATTTCTCTGCCTGGCCTGTTTGACTGAGCATAATACCCTCTACCTCCATCCACGTTATTGCAAATGATAGGATTTGTTTTCTTCTTATGGCTGCTTACTGCACTTTTTAAACTGGATTTCATTCTTCTTTTTTGTTTGTAGTTTCGCTATGTGCTTTCACCATTGCTCTCCTGGTAATGAGCAGTAGCTTTGTGTTAGTCGATATGTACCTATATCTATCTATCTGTCTGTCTATCTATTTATCAATCAATCAATCAACTTTTTGTCTGCCCATCTGTCATTGTGTACAGAACAGTTAACCACATATCCTGTATCACTTTCCTACACTATGCTTCAAAAAATCCTGCAAAGTATCTAGGCTGTAGAGAGAGCACTGGGTTCACCGAGACCCTTGCAGGACGAGACGGCCACGTGTACCTACAAAACCAGGAAATGGTTGTGCCGGAACTTGAACCCGTGTCTCTGTCCTCTGTCCTCTTTCATCTCCTTCTAACTTGCTGTCTGTATTTAGCCACATTCATTGACTAAGTGCTCCCTGAAGACCACAAATATCATTAATAAGGGCCTGTTGTCTACAGAAAAGTAAACTTGTTGCTTTGCTCACCACCATGTTTGAAGGACATCAGCGTGATCACCGCCGATAGGACGGAGGGTCAAATAGAAAGGAACACCAATTTCTAGACAGAGGCAGTTGGGAGCCAAGAGTGTATTGTGGAGTGACGTGTTTATTTGAGTGTCCAAACTTCCCTCTTTAGGTGGTTATTAGATCTTCTCAATCGTGAACATCATAAAACCCACTGATTTCATTGGCCCAGATGCTTATTATTACAGCAACTCAGTTGTTGAGGTGAGAGAAAATGAGAAGTATGTTGCTGCACCACTATATCTATCGCTGGGAACTGCTGAAACCAAACAAAAAGAATTCACGGTGGTCAGATAGGGCTATTTTCTGCTGACTGTCTCTGGGGACTCAAACAGAATCCATTTGTTTGATAGTTTGTTTTTCAGTTTCACTCGTGTAGGGTACTTGTCCACACACCTTCGGCTTGTAGTTTGTCTGTTGTCCTTGGATCTCAAGTGAGTCCCCTGTAAGTAAGCACGTAGGTGTTTTGAGTTTTTATCCCTTCTTTTAACCCTGTGTCTTTTGTTTGCAGCACTCAGTGCTTGAACTTTTATTCTGATGATTCCGAGCTGTACACTTATTGCACTTAAATAATATTTTATCATTAATCTACAATCACGAGAAGAACATTATTTTTACTATGCTCCCCCCTACACCAAGTCCCCCCGAAAAAACTCTTCAGTCGCTGTCTATCAGCGTAGTGGAATTCTGTGGATCCCTTCACCAAGTCCGCCCCCACAGACCCGTTACAGTCGCTGTCCATCAGTGAGTAGTAAGATGCTATATGATCTCTACTAGTCTTCTCTGTGTTGTACAGTACTCCCCATGCACACCCGACCCCACGCATTATTCATGCTAATCCCAATTACCACTATTCTTTCTCCCCACACTTATCCCTCCCTTCAGACTCACCCTGCCTAGTCTTTTTCCCTTTGGTAACTTTTAGTCAACTCTCGGAATCTGTGAGAGTGCTTCTTTTTTTTCCTTCAGTTTCTCTTTGTTGTTATACTCCACACATGAGTGAAATCACTTGGTACTTGTCTTTCTCCACCTGGCCTATTTCTCTGAACGTACTACCGTCTAGCTCCATCCACGTCACTGCAAATGGTAGTGTTTGCTTTCTTCTAAAGGCTGCTTACTGCAATTTTAAACTGGATTTCATTCTTCCTTTTTGTTTGTAGATTAGCTATGTTATTCACCATTCAACTCCTATTTATGTACAATAGCTTTGTGTCAATCGATATGTATCTGTATCTATCTGTCTAACGGTCTGTCTATCTATGTATCTATGTATGTAAGTATGTATGTATGTATCTATGGATCTACCTTTCTATCTATCTATCTATCTTCCTATCATCTATCTATGATGTCTATCATCTATCGGTCTATGTACCTATCTATCTTTCTTTCATCTGTCGTCTGTCTACCTATCTATCTATGAATCAATCACCTTTTTGTCTGCCCATCTATCCTTCTGTACAGAACAGTTAACAACATAGCTTATGTCTCTTTCCTACAATATTCTTCCAGAAATCTTGCAAGGTAGCTAAGCCATAAGGAGAGCACTGTGTTCACCGATACACTTTCAGGTAGAGTCAGCCGCGTGTGCTTACAAAACCAGTAAATGGAGGTGAAAGGACTTGAACCCGTATCTCTGTCCTCTGTCCTCTTATAATTCCTGCTCGCTTGGTGACTTTATTTAGCCACATTCAGTGAGTAAGTGATCCCCGAAGACCACAAGTATCCTTCGTCTGGGCC